>NC_142012.1:48608053-48860553 GCF_049901735.1 Notechis scutatus | reverse complement strand
CTGCAGCTTGTCAGTTTGGGATTAAAAAGTATATTTTTCTTCTGTGGGCATCTATGTTTTTGTTTGTTTATATGTTGGCTTAGAAACAGCAAAAACTACAGCATTTCTGTTTTAAAGGAATGTTGGAACTCTTGCTTTTCAACTTAAGGAAAGCTATATCTGTGTTTTAAAGTGGAAAGAGGCCCTATTTTTGTTCTTTAGCCTTATGAATATAAATTACAAACTATTCTTCTTTTTCCTAGATGAAATCCAGACCTCTTTTTACCGACAATTCTTAAACTATGTGACTAGGATCTGAATTCTCTTATGAGAAGAAATAAAGGTTACAGTCTACTATAATGTTTGCTATGGCACCTTTGCATAACCTTTTTGATCATGTATTCCATGGGTAATCATGATCACACTTTTTGCCTTAAAGCTCAAAAAGTAGAATACTTTAAAAACAGCTAGATGAGGAGTTTTAAAAACAACAAGATTGCTCTATTTTAATCCCTGTAATTCTTGTCAGCAAAACAATATACATGCATACAAAGCATGTAAATAGAGGAATCATAGTCTTATTTGAGAAGACAGAAAACTTTCCATTTTTTGAAGAAGAATAACATGGTAGGTAGAATACTTCATAGGACATTTTAATATAAATGTAGAATTATTTTTACCATGAGAACAGAGCAAAAATATGTTGTTTTTTATTGACCTCAAACAAGTTAGATTAGTCATAAAATAACAAAGCATTAATATATGTAAGTCTCAAAAGATGTTATATTTGTTTCTTTGAATTAGAGGTTGAAATTAAGTTATCTAAGGATTAGTTCCAAGATAGCATCAGAAAACATCTTTAGTACAGATTTTCTTTTTGGGCAACAGATAAAATTGAGGTATGTTAATTCACATAATGCTTACTTATTACTGGTGTTTTTTGGAAGGGGGTGGGAATAACGGAACATATGTTTGTTATAAATGTGTAAGTTTGCATAAGATTTATAGTTAATATTTTCATGTTAAAAATGTTAATGTTATTTTGAATTATATTCCAAAATTCTGGAATTTGACCTTTTTTAGTTTTTGAAGACATTTTTCCCAACTAATGAAAAAGTTATATGGTAAGTTTCCCTTTGGAATAGATTTCATAATGTTTTATGACAATAGATAAACCTTTATGTGTGGTTCGATGCAGTCTTATTTACTCTATATGTCATTTTTATGTGATAAAAATGACTTCAGTCATCAAGTGAAGGATTCTTACCATTTTGTATTGCAGGTCTAGAGCTAATCTAATCTAATCTGATTATCATATTTTAAGTAATAATATCATGTATTTGATTCTGTTTTATAGTGCATTATTGAAACAAAATCTCCATGAGATATCTGCACTAATTATCAAAACAAATAGTTGTAAACAGTAATTGAAGTCATTGAATATTATCTCTGACTCTAGTTTTTCTTGAAATGGGCATGTTGGTAATAATAAAAAATCTTTTCCAAAATATTACATTGAATATACTAAATAAATATATTCTGGTTTTTGCTGATAATATTTGGAGAAGCTCATGTTATGACAGTCTTTTCCCAGTAATTTATCTAGTTCTTATGAAATGTATTTTAAAAATAGAAACACTCAACACTAATCTTGGGAAATATTTTATCTTGTTTTTATGTTGTATTTGTGTTGTCAGAGATAATCTTGATTGCTTTCTTATATGGTTTCCAAAGTTTATAAATCCATCCATCCATCTTAGTTTTCTAGTTTTCTTTTGCATTAATTTCCAAGTAAAACTAGCCTACATGTTTGAATTTTAGTAGAATTATTATAATCTAGCAACTCCTTATGCAATAAGTGCTTTTAACTTTTTAGGCTCAGTATCCTTCAATATCTTCATAAATGAGTTAGATCAGGGAATAGAAAGGGAACTGTTCAGATCTGCAGGTGATGATACTAAGCTAGGCTCAAGATCCAGATGGATCTTGATAGACTGGAACACTGGGCCCTATCTAATAAAATGAAATTCAGTAGAGAAAAGTACAGTTTTATGCACATGTACACGTAGAGCTTAGTAAAACCTGGCTCAATAGAAATAACTCTGAGAGGGATCTTGGAGTCCTACTGGACAATAACTGAAATATGAGCCAGCAGTGTGTGGCAACAGGCAAAAAAACTAATGCAGTCTCAGGTTGCATTAACAAGGGGTAGAATCAAGATCACATAAAGTATTAGTACCATTTTATAAAGCTTTAGTAAGACCACATTCAGAATACTGCATCCAGTTATGATCACCATATTATTAAAAAGATGTCAAAACCTTGGAAAGAGCACATAAAAAAGCAACAAAGATGATTAGTGCTGGAGGTTAAAACATATAAAGAACGGATGCGGGAATTGGGTATGTCTAGTCTATTGAAAAGAAGGACTGGGGTGACATGATAAGTGTTCCAATATTTGAAGGGTTGCCATAAAAAAGGAGTCAAACTATTTTCCATAGCACCAGAAAGCAAGACAAGAAACAATGGGTGAAAACTAATCTAGGGGAGAACCTAGAACAAAGGAGAAATTTCCTAACAGTGAGAACAATAAAGGGCTAAACTTGCCTTCAGAAGTTGTGGGTGCTCCATCACTGGAGCCTTTTAAGAAGAGACTGGATAGTCACTTGCTATAGGGTCAGCAACCTGTGGCTCTGGAGCTGCATGCAGCTCTTTCAGCCCTCTGCTGCAGCTCCTTATCAGCTGATCCCACCACTAGCTGGCCACTCCCCTCCCAGTCACTCCTTGCCTGGCCTGAGAAGGTAAGGGCAATGGTAGGAGATGGATACTCACTCCATATTCCAGAGTGAGAGCAAAGGGCCCCTGTACATGTCTTTGCACAGCAACAGCATTCCGCCTTCGTCGTGGTACATTTGCGCCCAAGGCCACCCTTGTCTCCTCACTGCTTTGGGCTCAGAGCTGTAAGCCGCTTTGGGTTTGGAGTTGTTGCCACCTCCATGGCCTGTCTGCTGCTCTATCAGCACCTTGTGCAGCACAGTGAAATTTAGCATGCTTCACAAAGGGGGAGACAGGGTCCCTCCTCCTCCTGGAGCTCATTATGACACAGAGTCACAATGCGACCCTGCCCCAATTACCCTTGGCAATAGCAGAGGTACCAGAGATACAGAGAGAGAGAAGAGACACAGAAAGAGAGAGGGAGAGAGGAGAGAGGCAGAGAGAGAGAAAGAGACACACAGAGAGAGAGAGAGAGAGAGAGACAGAGACAGAGACAGAGAGAGAGACAGACAGAGAGAGAGAGAGAGAGAGAGAGAGATAGAGAGACAGACAGACAGACACAGAGAGAGGGAGAGAGATAGATATGCAGAGAGAGAGAGAGAAGTGAACAACACACTGGAGGCTGGATGTGGCAAGAAGTAGTGGGGAGGGGAGGGGCAAATAATTTAACAACCAATTCTCTGCCCTAAACATGGCTAGGGGTCATGTGACTGAGTGGGAGTGAGTGGTGTCGAGTTGGCAATGCCCACCCAGTGACACCAATTGTTAAATTATTGGCTCCCAATGTTTTCTTTTCTGTGGGAAATGGGTCCAAATGGCTCTTTGAGTGTTTAACGTTGCAGACCCCTGGTATAGGGTCTCCTGCTTGAGTAGAGAATTGGATTAGAACAAAGTTCCCCAGTATTTCCGGGTGTGCGAGAACAACAAGTGGGGCTGCGAGTGCCTGCAAAGAGACTAGCGTGAGTGGGCGCCCACTAGGGTCACTGCAAACATTGCCACCAACCTGCAAAAGTATGAATGCCCATGATGACACTCACGCAAGTGGGGTTGTGGGCACACAAAAGTCCGCACACTGGCTGGCCACTCACACGGCCCAGTAGCAATTAGCCGATGGCCTGGCAGTGGCCCACAACCCACAAGTTGGGGACCCCTGGATTAGAAGACCTCCAAAGTCCCTTCCAACTCTGTTTTTTTGTTGTTTACTCAAAGAAGCCCTTAAGACCTTTATCTAGAGTGGATAGTAGAACTCTAGTAGGGACAATTGATTTCAATTATTAGAATTTGTGTTATTTTTCCCATTGGTTGTTTTTGCATTTGTATTGTTGTTATATTCTGCAATACTCAGAGTTGCAATGGAATTGTGTGTCCTATAAATTAAAAAAAAACATAAATAGCTTGTTTTTTAACTCTCTATCTGCCTCTCTTTTGCAATAAATTACTGAATGTATTTTACTTCCTACATGTTTAGGTATATCCCGGAAATATTTTTAGACAATTTCTATGTAATTCAACCAGTCCTATTGTTGTACTTTTGCTGTCCAGTTATAGTTGCTGAACTATTCCTGGCTATTGTTAAAGAATGGGGGGATGTAGCCTATTTCGTTAAATGTGTTAGTAGGGCGTTATAAGCACCAAAGTTAATGAGAAAGAGAAATTCAGGAAAAACATAGAGTGTATTGCATGTTTAACTTATTTGTGTTCAATACAGGATTCTACCCTGTGCTAAGTGTAACTTTTTATAGTCAAAACAATGTTCTTAATGACTCTGCAGTTGTTCAGATCATTTTATGCGAGTCTTTATTTAATGGACTTTTTTTATGCTGGTAAGATCACGTTGATTGTGCAAGATGATTTCAAAATTAAAGGGCAGCCACGGCTAAGCTTTTCCAGCATTGCAAATGGTTCAATTACAGCACAGCATAAACATTAAAAAAAAATCAGTTCAAAATTACAAGCCTGCAGTTAGTTTATTTCCTGTATTGGATTTTTTGAGGGAAAAAACCACAAGAATTTAATTATTTTTTTAAAGAGCAACAATGAAGGATTTCAAATATATGGGCTATAGCTGAAAATACCCTGTACTTTGTATTCAAAAATATAATAAGCTTTCCAAATGAACTCAAGAGCAGAATTTTTTATAATGATCACAATATCAAATTGGTATAAGGTTTTTTGTTTTGTTTTTATTAGAAAACTTAGTCCCAAACCATTCCATGACAATTTGAATTTTCAAAATGCAAGAGCAGCCTTAAATTATGCTTTCACAAGTGTTCTAGCTGTTACATTCTCTTTCATCTACATTTTCTGTAGCCTTCTTCAAGATTGTTGCAAGTAGAACGTATAATTATAATCTCACATTGCACTAAAACTAGATCTTCTTTTATTCTTGCTATTGCTGTCAAACCAATGTATACCAATTCCTTTCAGTCATATGGCCTTCTGTAGAGAGAAAGTTTGTGATTAGAGCCAGATCTATCTTTTCAGATATGACATCCATTATTTTGACTTATCTCCTCTGATATTTTGACTGCTACCAGAACTGCTCTTTCAGGCACCTGCTGAAATCTTGATGCCAACCATTTTGGTGTAAACCTGCTAAAGGCAACAGGCTAGAAACCAGGAGACTCTCAGTTCGTCCTACCCTGGGCACATAGCCAGCTATAACCTTAGACTAGACCAGGGGTGTCAAACTTGATTTCATTGAGGGCTGCATCAGAGTTGTATTTGACAGAGGGCCAGAGTGGGCATGGCCGGGGTGGGTGTGTCCAGCTCAACGTCACTCGTGTCAGGGGGCGCCTGTGGTGGCCCAAGTGCTCTGCCAGAGAAAACAGGCTCCTGTGCTCTGTTTTTGGCTGCAACAGCCTCCTGCAACCTTCTGTCAGTGAAAATGGAGCTCAAAAGGCTGCGTGCAGCCCACCCGCGCTCTGTTTTTGCTGGCAGAGGCACCATGGACCAGTCCTTTGCTTTTTCCAGGGTCACCCTGTGGGCCAGATCTAAGCACCCCATGAGCCGGGTCTGGCCCCTGGGCCTTGAATTTGACACCCCTGGACTAGACTCTCCCTCTCAGCTCTAGAAAGGATGTTATGGTAAATAAATTATTAAAAATCTTGCCAAGAAAACTTGTCCAAACAGTCTAAAAAAAGAAAAACATATTTGAAAGGCTACTTGTCTATATTTGGATTCCAAATTTAGAAAAGCTCTAGGACAGGGGTAGTCAACCTTTTTATACCTACCGCCCACTTTTGTATCTCTGTTAGTAGTAAAGTTTTCTCTAACCGCCCATTGGTTCCACAGTAATGGTGATTTATAAAGTGGGGGACAAAACCCCTACCGCGCACCATGAAAGCTGGAACACCCACTAGTGGGCGGTAGAGACCAGGTTGACTGCCATTGCTCTAGGACAATGTTAAAGCAAATTGTTGGGGCACATACATTCTGATCCAGTGTGGTTGATGAACAAACAAAACGTTTTAAAGAATATAATTGTACTGTAAATTATTGTTTGCAAGAATTCATTCCAGTGACTACATGTGTTGTTAATTTCTTAGACTATGTAATCAGTCAAGAAAATTCCACGCAAATTTGATTAATTTTTAACCACTTTGACATCAAGGGCAAGCTAGTCATATTGATTTTAAATGGGATGTAATTTCAACATAGAGAAGTTTTATGCATGTTTATTTAAAAGTAATTCCAATTTATATTAGTGGAATATATTTCCAGATTAATATTTGTAGCGCTGTAATCTTTCTTTGATCTAACGCAGCATTTAAATTAAAGGTACTTTACGCTCCCACCCCATACCACCTCTATGTGCCTCCTATGAGATTTCGGATGCTTGCCACTCAATGACTAATTCCTTTTGGTGTTATACTGGCAACCAAGACTGCTGGGATTGTCATTGCAAAGTCATAAGGTTATATGACATTGCACTTTACAACTGTATCCCAGTGTTTCTCTGTTCCACTAATTTAGTCACTTTATATATAAAAAAAAAAGATTTGTCTGGCATGATCTCTTTTTACACACCCATGCTAGCTTCTAATAATCACTTTTTTCATTTCTAGATGCTCACAAATTTACTGTTTGATGACCTTTTCCAAGAGTTTATTGGGTATTGATGTCAAGCTGATGGGTCTGTAGTTTCCTTGGTCCACCTTCCCCCTCACTCTTTTTGAAGATTGGAACCACATCAGCTTTTTTCCAGTCCTCCGGTAGTTCCTGCATGCTCCAGGAGCTCTGAAAGATTTTGTTTCGTGGTTCCCAGATCACATCTGTCAGCTCCTTCAGAACCCTGGGATGTCAACCCTGCAGTCCTGGCAATTTGAACACATCTAAGTGAATAGGTGTTTTCTTACCAATTTCTTGGCTATTTTGACCTGCATTCCTGTTCTGTCTCCCATGGCCCTGCTTTTGGGCTATCTTTTTTTCTTTTCTTTTGTGTGAAATCAGAGGCACAGAATGAATTAAGCTGTTCCATTTTCTCCCTGCTACCAGTCCTTATGGACATCTTCTCTCATTAGTAGACCAATCATTCCTCTGAATTTTTTCTTGTTCCTTACATATTAAAAGAAACTTCTTGTTGTTATTGTTTTTGGCATTTGTTACAAGTCTTAATTCAATCTAAGCCTTAACTTTGCTGACACTTTGCGGATTTGGGTTGTTTGCTGGCTTTCACCCTGTGGTTATGTGTCCCTTTTTCTATTTTTTATACTGGTCTTTTTCCTCTCAGTTTGTTAGGAAGTTCTTTATGCAGCCATGCTGGTTTTGTCTGGGATCTCTTGTTTTTGTTTCTTTATGCTACAGGTAGTCCTCGACTTACAAGCCCAAAATTTATGTTTCTAAGTGAGACGTTTGTTAAATGAGTTTTGCCCCATTTTATGACCTTTCTTGCCACAATTAAGGGAATCATTGCAGTTGTTCAGTCAGTAATATGGTTGTTAAATGAATTTGGCTTCTCCATTCACTTTGCACACCAGGAGGTTGCAAAAGTTGATCACATGATCACAGGACACCGCAAGCATCATAAATATGAACCAGTTGCCAGGCCATCTGAATTTTGATCACATGACCATGGGGAGGCTGCAATGGTTGTAAGTGTGAAAAAAGGTCACTTTTTTCAGTGCCATTGTAACTTTGAACAGTCACTAAACGAACTGTTGTAAGTCAAGGACTACCTGTATTGTCTTTAATTGAGTTTCCCATGTATCTTGAATTGTTTCATGATGTTAGATAATATACATTGTTTTATTGCTCATAATTACTGCTGAAATAAATTTGAAACCATATATATATACTATATATATATATGTGTGTGTATGTATGTATGTATGTATGTATGTATGTATGTATGTATGTATGTATGGTATTCAGCTTTGTTCAGGTATTTTCCCACGTCATTATAGTTGTGCTTTTAAAGTTGTAGCAACGTTTCGGCAGAATCTCATCTGCCATCATCAGGCTTCTGTATAGTGTTCGTCTTTAAAAGCACAACTAGAATGACGTGGGAAAATACCCCAACAAAGCTGAATACCATACATATAAATACCCATGAAAACTTAAGAAAACACACACACACACACACACACACACACACATGAATAGAACTACTTAACTGACATTTAGCTCTATTAGTGTATGATAGGATATTGAAATAATGAATGATGTAATGAGGATGTATTATTGAATCATACTTTTCAATAGTCAGGAATATATATAGATGATCTTGTGCAATTTCATTCCATCAATATGCCAATTCCAGTTTATGATTCCTTTTTCTATTTTTATAATAATGAACCCCCACTGCTAACTCTAGTCTCTTACCTTTCTGAATGCAACTTTTTTTTTCCTTGTCAGTACCTTTGTCAGTGATATGCCATGGATAATTTTGTTGCTTGGTGTCAAATTTGACACATGATCTCTAATAAATGATATCTTTCTCAACAAATGGAGTCAAGGATCATTTCTATTTAGAGGTTTAAGTTGTGGCAGGTCAGACACTATCTATAAAACAATCAGCTAAGAGACTGGATAGTGGGCACGGCAGGAGGCTCAGAAAAGACTCTTCTAAATTTTCAGGTTGTAAAGAAGACTGCAGGAGAATTCTACTTTTAACTTGTAAGATTTAGTTAATGTAACCCTACAATAAGGTAAAATTAGCTGTTCATGTTTCCCGATGGACAATTAGATAGTTGCCTCAGAGCTTGATTTGACATGTATTAAAAGTGCATCAAACTATGAGCTTCTTAATCTTTCTTATTTTGGTTTAATAACAGAAAGAAAAATATATTTGTGGGGCTTTTATCATGATTCATTACAGATTTCACTTAAATATTGTAAAGAAGCCCGCATAGAGGCATTTCCATCCATAGGGCTATAACCACAACAAAATGTAATATTGATAACAGGATATTTAGAATACCTTTCCAAATACTGAATGGTATTGTAATGGTTTATAAGAATGTCATTGAAAAATTGGAAGAGGAATAGAAAGAGGGGCAGCAATCTAGGCAGCAATTAGCCTATAAAAACAGTTGGGGTATGGCAAATGTCACAGAAGGGACATTCCCTAATTTCTTGGCCTACAAATGCGATGTGAAAGAAATGTACCTTCAGATTTGCAAAATATTGTTACTGTAGCCTTACAATAAAGATAGTATTTTGATGAGAGAAAATGTACCATGGCTGAACTCATGGTTGAAGCTTCTTATCTGGACTACTTCTAAGAACTGACAGATGTTTTACAGATATGTTGGGAGTATAATTCCCTGAAATCCACGTCTATACAATTATCATACTAATTAGAAACCTGGGAGTTTGTAGTTTCAACAATCTTGAAGGCAGCAGATTGGAAAGGCAGACCATATATTTAAATTTGGAGGCAAAAGGGTAATAGATTTCAGATCAGCTGTAGATGCTGTTTGTTCTGAAACACAGAATCTGGAACGGTTTTGCCCAGCGTGATCTCTTTCAACTACAATTCCAACCAGCATAACCAGTGACATTTCATCTCATCTCGAATATACCAATTTGGGAAAGGCTCTGTTTGGTTTGGACTTTTAAGTAGACTCAACTATTTTGTTTCATTTATATTATGAGGTTCATACCTGCTATTTATCTTCATGAGATACAGGTGGGTGGATATTTGTAGTTTGCATGGAGAGTCTTCCATGGAGGTTTACTCTGGAAAAGATGTTACTTAATAGATACATTTTATCTCATCAAAACATTAGGTCAGGTTACAAAATTCGTTTTGCTTGGACTAAGAAAATATTTGTAATATTCTATAATATTCTGATTAAGGGAGGATCTTCAGGCCATCATTCATCTCTTAGTCATCTCATGGCACAATTATTGCAACACTTACTACATGAGTCTGCTATTAAATACCACTCAGAATCTTCCACTGGGTCGAGCATACAATGGTGCAGACATGCATCAATATGCTCATGTACTCTGAAAGTTGCATCGGTTACCAGTCTGCTTCCAAATGTAATTTGAAGTGTTGGCTATTACCTATAAAGGCCAACATGGCATTGGAGAGTAATGGCGAACCTTTTTGGCAACGAGTGCCTGAACTGGAACATGCATGCATGCACATGCATGTGCATGTGCCAGAGCGCCAGAAAACCAAAGACCAGCTAGCTAGTGCATGTATATCTGATTTTTGCCCATTTCGGGGCCTCTTTTTGGCCATTTTCAGGCAATTTTTCTGGCCCAAAAACAGTTTGAAAAAGGCCCAAAAACAGTTTGAAAAAGGCCTGGAAATTGCCTGAAAAATGGCCTATTTTGGGGACATTTTTCAGGCCATTTTCTGGCACTCCATTGTCCACGAACACCAGCTGGCTGGCGTGCCAGAAACCAGAAGAGCAGTTGGTGATGATGCACATGCCCACTGAAAGGGCTCTGCATGCCATCTCTGGCACATGTGCCATAGGTTCGCCATCACGGGCATAGGATCTGATTATTTGAGGGACTGTCTATCTCCCATAGTGTCTACCATAGTGAGCTGACTGGGTTGCTGCATTATAGGTTCCCTTGATTAAACAATACTACCTGTCAGAGCCCAGAAAGCGTATCTTCTCTGTCAAACACCTTCCCTCTGGAATGAGGTTCCTACCCAAGTCAAGATGGATCCTATCCTATTTGTTTCTGATGACCTGTCTATTCTCCAAGACCTTGGGTAGTGTGGTTGGTGCCCACTTTATTAGATATTGTTGGTAGAATGTTTTGGGATTTCCAGGTTTTACTGAACGACTTTGACAGTTGCTATATTGTCTATGTTTACAAATCACATTAAACTAGAAGCAACTTGTATGGTTTTGTCCAGCTTAGTATGGTAATGATATTAGAAATAGATGTGAAGAATGCATTTCCTGTTTAAGGTTGCCATTGGTATTCTAATATTTAAGTCAAACAGGGACATCTCAGTTAGTTCAAAAATGAATGTAAAATGTATAAATAAGGAAAGAAAGCAGGCAAGGAGCCAAATATTTTCATAAAGTCTGTTCTGTAGTCACAGCTAAAAATGCAGTTAGAGATTATTATTAACATCGTTATTAACATCACTGATGGTTTATAAGGTTTTGCCATTTTCCAGAGCCATTAGCTCTGGAAAACACTCCTTGTGAGAATATGTCTTATAAAGAGGCAATATATGGAAAGTGATGTCTTCTAAATATCATTCTGTGACTGAATTGGAGATTTGCTCCAATCCAGTAGAGCCTGGTTGCAGTATATCCCCTTGTGTTGCTACTTGATTAAAGTGAGCTCCCTCCCATCCTCTCCCCGCTACTGATGCTTTGTTGATTCTTTGGAATTGCATGTTAATGTATGGATGGGACTGAAAGGTATAGGATGAGTCCAGAGCCAAATGTACATGGGCAAAATGGGTCTTTTCCGCCACTTGTTGCATGAATAATCTGGAAACAGGGCAAACTGTTTCAGATGAGCATAGGTTGATCATCAATCTATGACTCAATCTATCTAATCACTTACAGAAATTAGATTAAGGCTACTTAAAATTAGATTATGGATCTCATTTGACCAATTAGCATGCAAGAGAGTTAGAATGCAAAAGCAGTCATACTTTGAATTCATTGAGGCTTAAATAATCATGGCTATCTGAAGTTTCATTGATTTCAGGGGTTCTACTCTGACTACCTCTGGATTCAGACAAGTTTTGTAATTGCATGCCATTATTTTGGAATGGTTACTCTCCCATACACTATGTTTTCTCGAAAATAAGACCTGGTCTTTTGTTTTGTGTGTGTGTGTGTGTGTATCCAAAAGACACATTAGGGCTTATTTTCAGGGAAACATGATATCAAGTTGATCAGTCTGGTTGGGTGCCCCACCCTCAGGCACATACAAGAGGTGGTGAGCATATGGGGGGATGATGGTGTCCAGCAGCAGCTGCAACCCACCAACCCCTTGGTCAGCACATTCTGGGACTGCACAGCCCATGAAGCACAGGTGAGTTGATTACCTGTCCAAGCAGCAGACGGAGGCAGAGGCGTGGGAGGAGGCACGCGATTTGGACATGCCGCACGGGTTGCAGGAAAGCTGAGAGTCAGTGGGCTGGAGCAAATGAGCGGCTGTGGGAGGCTTATCTTCATGCATCAGCCCTGGCAGCAGATGGAGGCAGAAGTGAGGGGGGAAGGCAGGCTATCCCGACATGCTGCGCAGGTCATAGGCAATAAGAGAGACACAAAAGATGAGCCTCCCATGGCCACCTGCCCATTCCATCCCATCATTTCTCGGCTTGCCTGTAGCTCACACAGTGTATTTGAAATCACCTGCCATCCCCCCGCACCTCTGCCTCCGTATGCTGCTGATGCCGCAGTGCGAAGATGAGCTTCCTGCAACTGGCTGTACTCTCTGGCCCATCGACTCTTGGCGTTCCTGCAGTGTGTGCAGCATGTCCAGATTGTATGCCTCCCCTTCCTCTACATCTACCTCCGCCTGCTGCTTGGACAGGTAACCTGTGCTGCACAGGCTGCGACTACTGCAGGACACCATCGCCCCCCTGCACCTTCGCTGCTTCCATTCTGGCCACGCCCACCCACCCCAGATGCTGATGACTTTAACTGGGGCTTATTTTGTGGGGAGGGCTTATATTAGGAGCATATAAATCAAACTAGGGCTTATTTTCTGGCTAGGTATTATTTTCAGGGATTATTATTATCAAGTATATTCCTTTAAATAACATGTATATAAATAACGACTTCTCCAAAATAAGAAATGAGCAGAGGAAGTGACTAGAAGAAATTCTTTGGTTACCAATCAGGGGTCATAATGTCAGTAGTGTTAAGTAGCATGTTTATTTCTTAGCAACAGTTTGACTGTATTTTCACAATATATCTGATTTAGTCATCCCTTGCCTTTCATTACTTGACATTTATTTTTTCTTTCCGCAATATTGGTTGCAGCTCATCTTTCTCATTTCTCCTCCCAAAGGAGGCTGCAATTTGTTCTAATTATTTCTGTTTTTTACAAAGAGAACCAGTTTGGTGTAATGATTACAGTGCTATTCTAGGTCCAGCCTGGGTACACTTGGCAACTGACTAATATTTGTAATGGTTGCAGAGTCCCAGGGTCATGCAGTCTTTTTTGTGACCTTTTGAGAAGCAAAGTCAATGGAGAAGCCAGATTCTCTTAACAATCGTGTTATTAACATAGCGACTACAGTGATTCATTTAACAACCTTGGGAAGAAAAGCAGTAAAATGGGGTAAAATTCACTTAACAACTGTTTCGCTTAGCAACAGAAATCTTAGGCTCAATTATGAGTGTAAGCCAAGGACTACTTGTATGTGTTTTTGCCTTTTTTTTGCTTCCTGCAATCTATATATTCAATTTGTTATCAGTTGTGCATATTGCACTAATGGTTGAGTTGCATCTTCAGGAGATAAAACTTACACAGTATTCTTTAGCTTCCTGCAGTTTAATCTATAGTGCCAATGGGATGGCTTTGGGCCACTCACTCTCTTACAGCCTATCCACCTCACCAGGGTTATTGCTGTGGGGATAGGAGGAGGATTAGACATGTTTGCCAACTTGAGTTAGTTATAAAGGTGGAATTTAAAAATAAGAAAAATAAACAAAAAGGAAGCAAAAGGCATGCAAAAGCATAACTGAAGCCGGTGCCTCTTCGGAATCAGGAAAGGGAGTTTCTTTTTGGCTTAGGGATGGATGGAAAAGGAGAGAGAGCAGAGTTCTTAGGCCCTCTGTGGGCTATGGGTCCTCTCTAGTTTTTCTCTAATTCAGAACTGAAGAAATACAAAGTCTAGTAAATAGTACCTAAAACATGGATGATTGTAGGGTTAACATAATTGTCTGGCTTTGCCATGAGAATGAATTGCTTGTAACTGGATTAGGTTGTTTGCACAACAAATTAGCCTCCTCACCACTAAATTAGGGGTGTTATGCAAACAAAACCTACCCTGTTTCTCCAACAATACGGCCTCCCCCAATAGGAAGTCCCAGCATGTTTTATAGGCATGAAATGAAATTAAGCCCCTCCCCCCCAAATTAAGGCCTATATTAAAACATGTGAAATGGTGGGAATGGTGGGGGCTTGCCATTAGGAAGTACTTTTGTTGCATACCCGGATATGGTGCTGCCTGCGTTGACCCCGATACGAAGTGCCCCACCAATGCCGAGGTCAACATCCAAGCCGTCGCTGCCCGCCCGCCTGAAGATGCAAGGGGGGAATTAAGTCACCCCGAAAAGATGGCCTAGCCATTTTTTCGGGGCTCAAAAAAAAAAAAAAGACCCGGCCTTATTATATGAGAAACATGGTATATATCAGGGAAAGTGTAATAGCAATATTGTTATTTGGGTAGTTCTATCATCAGCGAAGAACTAATCATTATTTTTCCCTTAAAAATGCTAATATAAATGAATTGATTTAAAGGAAAAACAGTTGACTTTATATAAGAGCAAAATAATTCTCCTTTTGTGACTTCTGAGAAGTCAATGGGGAAGCCAGATTCACTTAATAATCGTGTAATTAACTTAACAATTGCAGTGATTCACTTAACAACTGTGAGAAGAAAGGTCGTAAAATAGGATAAAATTCACTTAACAACTGTTTTGCTTAGCAACAGAAATTTTGGGCTCAATTGTGGTTGCAAGTCAGACTACCTATATACATGTTTTTTGCCTTACTGTATGTTTGTTTCCTGCAGCCTGTATATTGAATTGGTTATCAATTGTGCATATTGCACAAGTGGTTGAATTTCCTCCTCAGGAGATAAAAGTTTCACAGTATTCTTTAACTTCTTGCAACCTAATCTATGGTTATGTTCCTAAGCAAGGTGCAGTACCTCTAGGGGGATGGCTGGAATGGAGGATGAGCTGCTTCTGCTTTCAGTCATCCCCACTTAGCATCACAAATTCCATTTGGGACCTTCAATCCACCCCTTACTATATTGGATTAATAATGTATTGGCTGTCGGTGGAAATAGCTGGATAAAAAGGAAGGAAAAGAAAGCACACCATAGTACAAACATATCCAAATGAGAAATAAAAGTATTAACTATTTTGTCTATATTTCTAAAAAAAATAATAAAAAATGGATGGTCATAATATTTACTCACCAGGATTCCAAGAAAATGTCACGCTTCTGAACTCTATAGAATTATTTTTTTTATGAAGCTGAGACTCTCAAATTCTTTGAACTATGCCTTCCAAAATTGTTAGCCAGTATTTTGGAATAGTTGATGCAATATTACAGTGCTATTAATTCTAGACATAGATATGTGTTTATACTACTCTATGAAAAAAATGACTGTCTGACTGTCTTGAATTTTTACCTGTTTGTTCTCTTTACTAACTGCCTCTTCCAACAAACCACTCAGTAGATGTGTATCCAAAATGTAAGGAGAATGTGTCTTCTCCATTATGTACAAAATCTGGGGTCCTTTATGTACCAACTGGTGGAAGCGAAGAGATGGCAATATAATAGCTGAGGAGAGGTGAATTAGTAGGGATTAACAAGAATGCTGTGTTCATGCATTTTTAGCCTAGATGCCTATATGAGGGTCACTTCATCTTCTTATTCTGCCCTTTGTGTATTAAACATATGAAGAATGATTAAAGATAAAGCACAACTGAATGTCTACACCGTAATCAGTAAAATATAGCTCCCTTATTGCAGTCCTAATTTCTACCTGTTAAAGCAGGAGTGTCAGGTGAAGGGGAGAGTTGACTTCAACATGTAAAGAATTTTCAAGAGTTAAAACTTTATATGACCAGGGCTCAAGCTCCTCAATAAGCTCATTTGCATCGGTAATTTCTTGCCAACTGAATGAATTGATGTCAGAAATAGAATTGGAGAGGCTGTGTAGCCTCCATTTACTACATCTGTAAATCTTGATAACTGTCCTACCTCACTGAGATCTTTAGAGATTTCTTTCCAAAGAATGTGTGATGATATGTACACCTATGCCTTACAGCACACATATATACTTCCGCTCTCCATACAGGTAGATAGAAAATATTACTATACATTCAGCTTTCAGCTATTCTATAATGTAATAAGTACAATCAGCAATTGCATGATAAGCATTCACTTATAATGGTACTTAGGAATGGTTTATAGTTCCTTTGGCATGCTAAGCCATGAAAATAGAATGCATTATAACTTAACATATATGTAAATCAAACAACATATAAGAATAGAGGCATTAGCTATTTCCACAAGCGGCCTAGTCGTCATCTGTGACACATAGGAAGGTTTTTTGCCCAGCATTGTGATCATATCAACACATTAATTATTTAAAACCATGTGAGATGACCAGGTTTATGTTTAACTCAACCTCTTAAGCTTCTTTCTGTGTCTGCTTTTGCTCTATTCTGCAGTTAAGCATCTTCTGGTTGCTTTTTGCAAATATAAAATCTGACTATCCAAGATGAAAATACTGGGATTTTAGAGATGAGATTAGTATTAAAGCTCCATTCATCCTGGATGCCAAATGGCTCCGTATGTGCCCACAAGTATAGACAGAAAGAAGAAACTAGTTTCTCTGTCTTTTGTAACTCTAAGAAAGATGCCAGCAAGGCACATTTCAGGAATTATTTGCTCAGCAGTTGTCTAATCCTAAATTATTAGAATTAAATAATATGTCATACCAGCATCATCAGTACATTTCCCTGAAAAAAATGTAGAAAGATTATGAGATTTATATATTGCCAAGGCAAGTTGATAAATCATTAAAATACTTACTAGTGCCTGCTTTGGTGCTCGGGGGACGTGGGAGGTAGGTTTAACTATACACTAATTAAATTAAAATGTTAAATCCTCTCCCCCTGCTCCCCAATTCCCTGATCTCAGCCATTGGTATCAGTTCTGCAGTATATTGAACTGCACAAGAAAAAAACCTGAAGAATATTTGGGCACCTCTTGTTCTTTGAAAGTTGACGGCATTTTCAATATATTTTCTGGATAGTAAGCCTAAGAGAGTTCAGAATATTTATTTTGAGCAAATGTGCTAGAGATCATACCATAAACATGGGCACAGATATGGCTAAACTACAAAGAAATAAGGAAAACATGATCCCAAGTTAGTATGTGTTTAATCTCAGTTTCTTATAGAGATACCTATTGCCCTGGTTTCTCAGCAAAAAGACAGGAATGTATAAAATAGAAACGTGTGGTTTATGCTCATTTGAGATTTTGCAGCAGAGCGAACACTTTTCCAAACAACTGAAAAATCCCTTTTGCCCTGCTGATTTCCAAAAGGAAAGGTACTCCATAAATGGGCATAACCAGTGTGTGATTGGTTTGTAAGCTACAAAGGAGGCTGAGTCAGAGTGATCTGCTTGAAGCCAGACTGAAAGGGGGATGGGGATGGAAAGGCTGTGTGGAGGGAGAGAAAGCAAGCAGCTTCAACAGAATGTTTGAACAAGACAAAGAACAGCTCCAGCAACCAAATAAGGAAGTTGGAACACTGGTATTTCAAAGTACAGGCAACTTGAGAATTTGAGGGAAGCTCTGGGAGAGATAAATAAATGTATTGGAAAGAGCAGGAAATGTTTCTATTCTTATCCTTAATTAATAAACTCTGACAATCTTAAGAGGGCGTCACTTTTTAATCACATTAATTTAAAGATTTTGTATAAAACATCAACTGAGAATTTTTATTGAAGACTGATTGAATTGTGTTTCTCTTTAGATCTGCAGAATAATGGGCATTTACTTCTCTCAGTATAACTTACTTTCAAGTGTGAAGTGCTTGAAAAAGATGAATATTTTAAAAATCAGGAATTCCAACAATATTTTAAAAAAAATAATTTTCAGATATTTGTGTGTGTGTGAGAGAAAGCTGGGGGAGCAGTCCCATGGCTTTTGCTTGGTTTAATTGTCAGTGTAGACTAGGAGTGTCAAACTCAATTTCATTGAGGGCCACATCAGGGTTGTGTTTGACCTTAGGGGCCGGGGTAGATGTGTGGCCATAATGGTTGTGGCCACAGAGGGCATGGCCAGCTTGACATCACTTGTGTCAGGGGCACCTGTGCTGGCCAAGTGCTAAGGCAGGGCTTACCTCAGACCCTCCCCCTCTCTCATTATAACCTACCTTCCTTCCCTCCCTCCCTCCCTCTTCACTTTCCTTTCTTCTTCCTTCCCCTCTTTTCTTCTTTTTCCTTCCTTGCTCTCTTCCCATCTTTTTCTTTGTCCTTCCTCTTTCCCTTTCTCCTTTCCTGATGCTCAAATGCAAAAGGGGAAACATTTTTCCTTTTGTTTTGTTTTTAGTTTGTTTTGCTAGCCTCCCCCCAGGCTCCATTTTCGCTGGCATAGGCACTGCGGGCTGGTCCTTCTCTGTTTGCAGGGTGGCCCTATGGGCCAGATATAAGCATCCTTCAGGCCAGAACCCCGGGCCTTGAGTTTGACACCCCTGGTATAGCCTATTATGCTCTATACAGTAATGTTTTGGGGAAAGCTTTGAATTGTCCTGTAGATACTGTACCCATGAGATCTGCATTTAGAGTATATCAGAAGATGGAAATCATATATTGAATATGTTAGTACCCCGTGGAATTTGCTTGTTTATTTCTATATGAAGAAATAATTGGTGGTTTTTTTTATTTCTGAAAATACAAAAGGTGTCTGAATATAAGGTTTATCTCCTGTCTGGCAGAGAACAAAAATAGATGACTGCTTAATTTCTGTAGAGCTGAAAATTATTTTAGGTGGCATACTACTGAATTTAAAAAACTTTATCTTTAAGTTTGATATATTAAGCATATGTATTTCATTGCTGGGATATTAATATGTTCAAGGGAAATTATTTAAATGAATGTGCAAAAAGACTGGTTTAAGGGAAAATGTTTTCTTTTTTATATATAATATATTTTTATTAAATTTCTTTTGTTACATCGTAAAACATCATGGTATCAACAGCATTCTTGGCATCTATACAGGTTTTTAGTTTAAATATCATAATACATTATATTACATTTGTCTACTACTAAATAATAACTTTAACTATAATTACTATTCTTATACCTTTATATAATTTACAAAATTTTGTTTTACTTTCTTAAGGGTTGTTTCAATTAAAATTTTTGTCTCACTTCTTAGTTCTGTTTGTTAGCCATTTATACCAATTATTCCAAATTGAAAAGAATTCAGAGTCGTCTTTTTCTTTCAATTTCATCGTTAGCATATTCATCTCAGCACTTTCTGTTACTTTGTATATTATTAGTTCTTCATTAGGGGTATTTGGTGTTTTCCATACCTGCACAAAGGCTATTCTGGCGGCTGTTGTAATATGTAACAATAAGTATTTTACTTCTTTCGGTAATCTTTCTTTGATGATTCCCAAAAGAAAGGTTTCCGGTCTGAGCTCAATCTGATACCCAGTGATCTCTTGTAACCAATTTTTAATTTGAATCCAGTAAGTCCTGGCATCGGGGCATAACCACCACATGTGATAAAATGTACTATCAACTTTTTTACATTTCCAACATTTGGGAGTCATGTTGGGATAGATTTTTGCCAATCTCGTTGGAGCTAAATACCATCTATAAAACATTTTGTACATATTTTCTATGTATGCTGCAGATACTATTAACTTATAATTTATGTTCCATATTTTCTCATTAAGGGAAAATGTTTTCATGCCAGGGGGGGACCATGATGTTAGATCCCTACATATGGCTGAAATAATCATACACTTTTTCAAATTTATTTAATTCTTTTAACTTGATTATTTTTCTTTTCTTTACTTTTTGTCAGTTTCTTGGACAAGAGTCTATCAATTGTGTCTTATAATACACCCTGGGCACTGATTATATTAAACTATGAATAACACTAGCCTTTCTCAACTTGACGTCCTTCAGATCTGTGTGGGAGCAACACAAAGATTATACTAGCTTTCTACTTGCAGGATGGCTGATAGAAGAATTTCTACAAGCACTGAAAAAAATGTGCATGCCCTGTAGTAAGTTTTTTTTTAAATTATCACCAAACTGTTCTGGTCTTCTTTACTTCTTTTAGTGCAAATCAGAACAGTGAGATAAAGATATGCCATTAATTGTTAAAGTTCTGTTGGGATACTTCTGAATTAATTATGTATCTACCTATATAACTTAAACTTAAGTGAAGCCTAGCACTGATTATTTGAATCCTGTTTAAGTAATATATATTGTGTTTCCCTGAAAAATATGACCTACCCCAAAAACAAGCCCTAGCCTGATGTTCATGCCTGTGCCTAATATAAAACCTACCCCAAAAATAAGCTCTAGTTAAGCCCTACCCAATGTCTGGTTGTATGAGGTGGGATGAGATGCATGCATAAAAATCAAGCTAGGCAGAAGTGGGGGGGTGAAGCTGCCCCACACCATACCCTCTTGTCTTAGAACTGCCGCAGCCAGGTCTCCCACACCTCGATACCTGCCGTACTGCTGCCCGACTTCTTCTGCGGCTAGACACCATGTGGCACATCATGCCAGAGCTGCTGCTCGTCACAGGATGTCATGAGGCTCATCGTGCTGGTGCTGCCACTCACTGCAAGATGTCACATTGCTTGTTGTGCCAGTGCCACCGCTCACGGCAGGATGCTGCATAGAATGGTGCAATGCTCCACACAGCCTCCTGTTGTGAGTGGCGTCACTGGCACGACAAGCCACGTGGCATCTGGCTGATCATGGCATATGGCCACTTGCAGGGTCTGGCCACTTGTGGCCACACAAGAATTCAGGCAGTGGCGCAACAGGTGTTAAGATATCCCCCCAAAATAAGACCTGGTGCTTATTTTGGGGCCCAAAAGAAAACAAGACCGGATCTTATTTTCGGGGAAACATTGTCATTTCAATACTGCCTATTCTGAATGGAAGCAATTTAATTAGCATTTCCAGGCAAAGTAAATTGATTCAGACTGGCAGCCAGTTTGCTCCTGCAAAAATAAAATTAAAAAGCATTTGTGCAGAACCTCCTTTTAGCATTTTGACTGAATCAGTGTGGCTGCTCCTAAAGTGCTGCTTTGAATAGGTGCTTCAGTTAACAATTTGCTGAATTAAAGCATCCCTTTAAAGTTCAGCACAATTCTTGAAAATGTTCTCTTTCTGCAAAGAATCCAGAACATATAGTTCTGTACGATCCTGGCTCAGATATTTTAATAATAATTGCTTTCCTGTAGTTAATATGAATGAAGGAATAAAATACTTTTTCATAATGTAATGCTAGGAAATAATTCAGATATCATTCCTATGTTCTTATTTCCCCAAACAATAAGAGAACTATGAGAATAAAACTATGGGCATATAGAAAGCAATTCAGTTCAAGTTTTTGCTTCAATTTTTTTATGAAATTTTGAAGCTTGGCTCTAATGCAATGTTGTTCTAGTACCAGTAGTTTCAGGTCTCAAACCATGTATTTGATGTATGTCTGTAGGCAGGAAGTATAAGTAGTCCTCAAGTTATGATCATAATGGAACCTGTCCATCACATTTGTCACTTGTGACCAACCTGATTTTATGACTTTTTTTGTGGCTCGCTGTAGGCACGGTTTGGCCAAAAACCAGAAGCTAATGTTAATTTTCAGAAAACCTTATTAAATGCAGTCACATGACCCCAAAATGCTGCAAATGGCCATAAAATGCAGCCAGGTTGACAAATGCCACCAGTGCAGTCACATCATACAGTGGGGAGCATCAGAATATCAAATGTGTGTTGTAAGTAACCCCCAAAGAAGTTCATCATAATAGTTGCTAAGCTATCAGTTGCGGACTACCTTCATTGCTTGTTTACATTTTTATAAAGGAATTAGAAAATTAAATTGCTTTATTATTACATTAGATTTTTTTTATCCCAGCTTTATTATTTTATAAGTAGCTCAACTGATGAACATACATAATACTCCCTCCTCCTATTTGCCCTACACAAACAACCCTGTGAGGTAAGTTAAGCTGAAAGAAAGCAAGTCTAGAACTCAGTCTCCTGATTTGTCAGCCAGCATTTACACCGCTACATCAAACTGGCTCTCCTTAAGTCAAGTTGTGAAACTTTAATTGGCTTAAGTGTTCACTAGGCTTTATGTGGCAGGTCTGAAGACATGTAGAAGTAAAAATTTATGTTTTTTGGTCTTGAGTATTGTTGGCTATGTCACTTTTATTACATGGCTGCTAGGTATGTACATTATGATGAAATGTTTATGTTTCAGTGAGTTGTTCAAACTTAGGTAATTTTATTATTTCACACCATGGTAATATAAACCATGAATTAATATGTGTGAGCATAGCTTGTGTGAAATATCAATTGTGTAGTTATTATATGCTCTTCATCAAATGATGCCATAAGGTTATGACATATAATATGTGCTATGATCACTAGAATATAGCTTATAAGGCTTTTGCAGAATATGGACTCACCCCGTTTCTATCAATTTTTGGAAATTAAGTTGTGCAAGTTAATTATGGTTTGGCTACAAGTATTGCTACAGTATTTCCTGCAGTCTGGAGATGATTTTGTTCTTCTCTGAAAAGCTCTTAAAAGCCGCTAGAATTTAGAAGGCAGTTTATATTGAGTAAAGTTATTGCCTTATTTCACCATTTTCAGTATTCACTGACAGCAGCAATCTTTCCCAGATTTAAGAAAATTGTTGAATGAAAAGCATGTGCTCTACCACTGGCCTACATCCCTTTTGCAACTGCAATACTCTGAAAAATACAGTTGTGTTTCCTTTATATTGGAAGTATATTGAAAGTTGCAGGTTTTATGCATATTTAAAATTGTATTTTATTAAAATTATCACTTCTTTTGACTTGCATAGGTTAACAGTGATCTGTGTCTTATCTTTATTTATTTATTATTCAAAAACACAGATTCACAAAGAAAGATTCACAAAGTAGCTCCAAAGGCCCTGGCATCCAATCAATCAGAATAGAGATTGGGGGTCTTCTAGTCCAACCCACTGCACAAGCGGGAGATCCTATACCATTTCAGACAAGTGGCTGTCCAGTCTCTTCTTAAAGATCTCTAGTGAAGCATACACAATTCCTGAAAGCAAATTGTTCCACTGATTAATTGTTCTCATTGTTAGAAAGTTTCTCCTTAATTCCAGGTTGTTTCTCTCCTTGTTTATTTTCCATCCATTGTTTCTTCTCTGGTGCTTTCAAAAATAAGTTGACACCCTCTTCTTTGTGGCAGCCCATCAAACTCTGGAATCCATCTACAGCATTTAAGGAAACTACATTTTGTTACTGTCTCTAAACTATAGGGTGTTGTTCCTCTCCTCAAGCATTTGCAATGCTTTGAATTCCATATTTATGAAGAATTTGAACTGTTTCATTTGTATCATTATGAATTAATCATGAAGAAGTGGGTTGTAAATGACATTATATATATTTTAATCTAATTTAAGTGGTTAGAATACAGATAGGTTAGAATAAAGATAGAATTATGACTATAGAATTCAGTGACCATTGAAAATTAAGATGGTGAATGAAGGAAACTTATGACCAGTCATGCAAATTCCAACCATTGTAGCGTCCCCCAATCACAGAAATTTGACCTGAGTGCTTGGTGCCCAGATCCCAATTACAACATCACATTGAGCCACAATCACATGATGATTATTTTCAACATTCCATGGCAGCTTCCTACAATCGAAGTCAATGGGGAAGCCAGCAGGAAGTTGGAAGTCTTCTAGTTCAGGATTGGAAATACTACAAAGAAACAATCAGGTCAGGGATATAGAGTAAGTTAGGCTCAAAATTACAAAACAGGCCATGTAGCATCAGCCCTTCCTAGCCACCCAGGTAGACTCTAGGTTGTACTTGAGAATACTTTATATAGTACATAAAATATGAAGCCAACAATTAGAGTCACCACATTCTTCTTATCCTTTTTCACCACTGGGACTGAATAGCACTTGTAGTTCAGACTGATTGAAGTGAACATTAGGGAGGATGGTAGGTACAGTAATATCCAGATTTATCCATTTTTATGGGTTTAATCTGACCTGTCTAGCTCATTTTACAAAATCTCTATAATGCTTAGGAATATTCATTCATACTTCTTAGCTACAATTAACAAATTAGGTTAAGTGATTCTAGTATTGTCATTTGGAAGTTTTAAAAGATACTCCTTTTTATAAGGAATACCCCCAGATTATATCTGAAAGAAGACATCAACCCTAGATATCTGAAATCTCAATTCATTCATTTCAATCCTGTATATCATTTTTTTTCTGTATTGTTTCACGCTAAGTCAGAGAGTGTTTGAAAAATTATAGGAATTGAAATTCAGCATATTTTATGAATAAAAAGTCTGTTTTAAACTTTTATGATTTATACCAGGGAAAATGATGTAACAACAACACTAGAAAGTTTTTGGACGCTTAAAGTTGTTGTCACGCTGGAAATAGAGTCAGATTTTATATTTTTAAAATTTGGATCAGTTACTAGTCTATTCCAGGGGAATTTAAAATGAATATCTATGTCATCTATCGCATTTTGTTTAAATTCTACTCATAAATATTTTGACTTCAATATTGGTAGTCTTCCCCTAATAAACTAATTTTTGTTTGATGAAGTAATATGGTTTTTATATTTAATAACTTTCTGACTTGGCCTCATAAAGTAATTCTACTGACATTGATTTTGAATTATTTTGTATTCTGCTCTAGTTTACTTTGCTTTTCCTAAGACTATACTCAATAGAATTTAATGAGACTTCTGAGTTAATTTAGGTAAGTTGCATTTTGTTTTTTAACTATAGCACATTTTTTTAATCTCTTTATAATAGAGTGCAATATCTTTCTGAAATTTTTGTCCCTCAGGAAAGTAAATTCACAAATGGATCATATTATATCTTGATCTCTTAATTATTTATGCTACGTGCTGTGAAGATATCCAAGGCATTCTGGCAAATCCTTAAATCTGTTGCCATTTTAAAACAAACACTAAATCTAGAGTTTAAATTAATTTTTCAAGGTTCATTTATTAGAGATCCCTCCATAATAACTTACTAAAATGAAAAATGTTACAGAAAAGAATACTCTGAAACAAGCTGCTAATGTAGACTCTTGAACACCTCGTGAAAATATATACACATTTAAATATATCGGAAGACAGTGAATAAAATAGGGTGTACTTTTTTAAGAAAAGAAGAACAGAAGAAATAAAACAACACAGCATATGCTTCCATCCCCACTTCAAATAGTTTGCTTTTAGCAACTGACTGCTTGAATTCCCAGGAACTTTTCAGGGACTTTTATTGTGAAATCATTAGAGCTAGAAAGCTTTAGTGGAGAACCACTGAGTCATGAAGTAGAGCTCGCTCTCTGAGCTATCTGTATATATTATTCAGTACCTGCACAGCTCCGCTTCAGTTCCCAAAGTGCTGGTTTTACAGCTGCAGCTATTCTGCTTACTTCTGCATGTAGAAAAGTTGTTAATCGGTGTGAACGAGATACAAAAAACGGTAAGGACAGGGTTATGGGCCTTATTTTCTATGTTCAAAGTATGCTTTTTGTATATATTAAGTAAATAAGCCTAAATGTGCGTGGAGGGTGGCAGATGAAATCAATTATATACTCAAGGAAGCAGAAATTGTGTGATGTGGTCACACATGTAGCTAGTAACATGGTGCTTGTTACAGATTCTTAATATTTCAGTAATTGGAGCTAGGCTTTCCAACTCATGTTATTCGCACTCTCGCCTCTTATTTTCTTTTAAGTTCACTCAGGATGCCAGCGTGACAATAGCTGTTTTGGTCTGAGGTACATGTGTGATTTTTTTTTTCCACATAAAATCTAGGATTTGGCAATTTAAAAAGAACTGTTCATTGTATTGTACTTAGAAGAAATAGCACGCGGGCTATTTTTCCTGTGTCGGAATACAAATACTGTGAGGTTGGGGAAGAAGATGTTTAGGGGAAATATATCTAGGTTTTTCTGAGACGGAAAGAGAAAGAAAGACTTCCAAACAATTAGATATCTAACATTTTTCTGCATTATTAGTTAACTATTTCATCAGGGTTATTTCTTAAGATGCCAGGGCTCATTAACCAGGACATGAGAACTGTGAAATTCAGTTTGCAGAATGTTTTGGTGAAAATATTGTTTGTATACTCTTATATTATTGGTTTATTTTTGTCCAGCTCGGTGTTGGGAGAAATTTAGTGGTCTTCCTGTAAGTTTTGTGAATTACAGAGTATTTATGCTCAGTTTTTCTGTCTGCCCATCTCACTAGCTGTAGCAGACAATTTTTAAAAAAATGCTAGAACTGGATACAAAGTATGAGAACATTTTCTCACAGCTAACACAGTTCATTAGAAAGAATGCTGGGAAAAGTAGTGCTCATCTTTCGCCTCATTGTCTTTCTTTTTTCCTCCCACTTTTTCTTTTAAAGATGATGCATATACAAAGTTTACAAAAAAATGCATGGGCTTTCACAGATATACGAATGTTTTTGAAGCATTTAAATACACATTAAATGAAGAAACACAAAAAGCCTTAGTCTAAAAATAGGAATGGGCGGGTTTTGTATTTTGGAAGGCATCTGGATGAAGAAAGAAACCACTTTCCTGAATACTTCATGCTTTGTGTTACAAAGAAATTGCAGACTTAAAACACTTAAAAAACAACAGTGGGTTTTTTTCTCCACTACAAATATTAGAGGAGTGAATCAGAACTCGGAGTGCATTTATCTATACATGGCTGCATGTTTTATGGATGTGGAGAGCGATTATGGTGCATGTCTCACTTGTGTTTGGTCTTTTCTGATGGTCTCTGAGAAGATGAAAGCAGCCTGTGAGTAACTATACAGATGCTAAGCGTGAGATAGCTGGGATGAGTAAGTGATAATGTCTGTAATGGGCAATTCATGAGGAAATGTTTATCTTTTGGCAGATCTATTGACCTCAAGAATCTGACTAAAAGATTGGGCCTAAGATATTGTGTGAGTCATAGGCTTTTGCTTCAGAGCAACAAATGGCAAAAAATATGAACTAAAAAAAAGGCTTAAATGAAATATATTTTCATACCCCAGATTTTTCTCACAAGGATTGAATTAAGGTGAAAGATATAGCAGGTTTACATTGTCCATTGACAGTGATTTTACTGTGGGGAAGTTTGTTAGATAAAGATATAAACAATTATATCTAAAGTAAGTTGTGCAAGATTTGGATTCATTGGAGTTGGTACTACTTAGCCATGATTCATTTACTTTTAGCAGATCTAAAACACAGCTGTCTCTATGATAGATAGTTATTCAGAAGTATAGGAGATATTAGTGACCAGTACTCATATAGTAGCCATTATCAGATGTGTTAGGAATAATAAAAATGCATCTGTTGTATGCTGTAAAACCATGGTAAAAAAAATGACCAGTCCTTGCCATTATGATGTTCACAAGGTCTCGCTGCTCTAACCCCAGATCAAGATATCCACAAAGAGAGAAAGAACCTCAGTTCAGCTAAAAAGTATCAAGAAGCAAACTGAGATAGAACTGTAAGCATAGTTGTGGTCTTATTTATTTTTCAAATAAATTATATAGCCCCACCCATCTAACAAAACAAGTGATGCTGGGTAGCAAACAACAGAGTTAAAATATAGCTCATAAATAACAATTATAATAATTTAAAACATTAAAAACTATAAAATGCAAGGAAAAAATGGGCAAAGGGATGTTAATACTGGAAATTTATTAATTTATTTTGCCAATCCCCAGGGTCTCTAGACCTGATGGCATAACCACCAGGTCTTGAGAGATCTTCAGACAGTCAATATTTTCACTTAGTGATTGCTTTATTTAACAACCAACTTGCTGGTCCAAGTTGCAGTTGCTAAACAAGAACTACTTGTATGCTTTTTCTGTTGGAGTTTTAATTGTTGGGTGGTGATCTGACATTTTTATTACATTGTATACTGCCATAGGCTTCTCTGGAGAGAAGAGTAATATGTAGATAGTGGTCTATATGCACTAACTTAAAATGTTTAGTAAATGCATTACTCTGTTGAATATATACATTATGAGTTGAATATAATGAATAGTTGCTGCACTATATTAGTAGAAAATATGAATATGAATGTAGTATCATGAAATTGAATAAGATGTCTGAATTATGGAACGTAACCACATAGATAATTTTTAAAAAAACATTTGTTACATAGTGGAATATGTATTATTAAACACCAATCACAAATTATGGGGGTATAAATGAAGACTTAATAAAAATATAAATCAAATTTGGGGCAAAATTATTAAGAAAAATGGAAATATAAATTCATTCTGGCCCAGATGTCCCTAGCTGCTCTAGACCTCTCCTCCTCATTTGACCACCTAACTCCTGCTGTGATACATGGGACAGTCAGGAAACAAGAAACAGCTATTTACCAGAAGGTGAACTAAGTTGAGATGTGAGTGGGACCAAATAGCATATTGCCATGATATGCTATGATACTAAAGGTGTGGATACTATGTGCCAAATTAATTTTTTCTTTAAAAAAAATATTTTTAAAAGATCAAACATGTTAGTGAGCCTGATCATCAACCTGAGATAAGATAAATGTAAGTTTTTAAATATTGGTATAGTCCTGGTAAATTCCCTAAGATTTGTCAACAAGTCAACATTCACAGGATTGGACCATATATACTTATGTGATCTATCCAGAAGGGGGTATTCAGCAGGTTCTGACCAGTTCTGGAGAACTGGTAGCAGAAATTTTGAGTAGTTCGGAGAAGTGGCAAATACCATCTCTGACTGGAGCTTTTACAGTATCCTTCCCTTGCCACGCCCACCAAGCCACACCTACAGAACTGGTAGTAGAAAAATTTGAATCCCACCACTGGATCTATCTACCTATCATCACGTGAAGTTGCTTTCACAAATACTGAAATCTGAAATCTATCCTCATTTTATCACATGACATAAAGAACCATCACTATTTATAAATAGAATTTTGCTATTTGTTGTATTATATATTTTGTTAGAAGTGCTGGCATTTCCCCAAATAGGACAAATTACCGTAGATATGTATAATCTTAAAACTGTAACTAATAGGAAGGATTTTGCACAGGTCAGGTGGAAGATGAGAGGGGCTATCCATCCAGGACAGTCACAGTTTTTCGGAGATAGTGATCAATTACAAGGTTGATCAGGCAAAGCAACTGAATAAAGTTCAAAGGAGTTGTCTTAGGAACTATTAGGAATGGGTTAAAAAATAAACTTGCCAATATCATATTGCAATTATAAGCAACAGTGTACCAACTCTTCTATTAAGAAAATACTGTATTTTGAGATTTCCTAGTTAACAAAAAATGTCTAGATACATAAATTATACAAGCTATAACAAATTCTTTTCTCAGTCATAACACTTGAATCAAGGATCATTTAATTTAATGTTTCTCAAACTTGGCAACTTTTAAGATGTGTGACTTCAACTCCTACACGTGTTGAAATTGCTAGATCTGAGAAACATCGATTTAATTAAAGCCTCATAGTGGCAGGTTCAGAACTGTCAAAAAGCGTTTTATGATACAATTAACCAATTACATTTATTACAACAAGATACTTTCATTTGTAGGTGTGCAGCCATATATGTGGCTGAAAGAATAGCAGATGATGCTTGTAGTGGCAAGATGATACAAGAGTGTCTCAGCCTCTCAAATGCATGTCTCTAAGTCTCATTACCAAAGAATAAGGTTTTTATCTTTGTATACTAAATAATATTGCATAAAATGAAGCTAAATGTTTACAAAAAATAATTAAAGCAGGATATATAATCCTTATCCAAAGAGTATGATTTCTTCTCCATGAAATTTTATAGGTCTGTTGGGAATGGGATGCATTAAAGACTGCTAACAATTTCAGAAAGTTCTACAACATTCTCAGGATTCATTGTGGCAAATAAGTTAAACAGATACAATTTTTGTATCTGCTGAGGATAGATACATTTTAAGACTTCTGCTTTTCTGCTGTTGTATGTTTTAAAGAAAGCTATCTGAGTGCATGCACTCTGTGTATGTGTATCCTTTGTTCAGTCATACACTAAACGGAGCTTACTGTGAAGCCATCAAATTCTTGGAATACTATTTACTAGGCTGAGTAGCAACAGTTCCAAACTACAGGTTATTGCTTTGGAGTTCCTCTATTTAATGTTGGCTTTAAAATTGATTGTTAAATAATTGTTTAAATGTACTTTGTATTAAGTTTATTATGTTTATTTTTATAAAAATAAAATAACATTGAAAATATTAAAATATTTTAATATTAAATTGTTTTTAATATTAAAAACAGTAAACTTATCCACTGAGGATGATCTTCTTTAGTGGCTTCATTGCTTATCAGTCAGGAAAATCTTTTGAAAGTAATATAGTATGTGCAGAAAAGCTACTCAGCCATGCTACAAAACTTGAGAAATGAGGATGCACGTTTGTGTGTGTGTGTGTGTGTTTGTATATGTAACATACACTCTGTCCTGCATGCCAGAAAGCAGCAATATGTATTTGTTTTATATAGATCTGTGCCCCCTTTTTTAGGGTGTGTTGAAAATCTTGTAGCCTGACAGGCTATTAAGGAAACATCTGATCAGAGAATGAGCCTGACATGGCTTCCAAATAGGAAATACAAACCATTTATTGAGGAAACCAATTAATTATAGGAAATAACTCTAGTGTAAGTATTTTCCCTTCTTTTCAGAAGTATATGAAAAGATTTGTTCCAGGAAGTCTCACCAACTTGGAAAACTTTCAAGATTATTGTTTGGGTTATTGGCATTTCAGTCTTTAAATGCATTTTCTTGGAAATAAATTAGGTTCATGCGATTTTAATTTAAGGTTTGATACAATGCTGAATTGTAAGGCCCTCTCAAAGTCACTTATATAATTCATCAGTATTCCAGTCTTAAAGATTATTTATCTAGGCTTTACCCAATACTGAGCATATTTATTTAAAAGTAAACTATTAATATTTAATTATGCATAGTATTTAATCTCTGTTTGTTAAAGAAGTTCAAGCTTCAGTTTTTCTTTAAAAAATGTTGCATATTCTTATACAATGAGCCAATACCTTTTTGACTCAGGGAGTTGTATATGTGTTTAAATATTATTGCTATGCTGTGAGTTATCAAAATAAGTTCTCATATGGCCCATCAATTTTAATGATAGGGCAACATTGATGTGATCTGAATATAACTTTGAATGGATTATGTTTTATTTGCTTTCTAAAAACCATTTTTGTTTTAAAATAAAAATTTGAAAATTTGAAAAAGGACCAAAAATCCCTGATCTCATCAACAACGAACAATACCAATTCAGTTGGGTTAGAACAAAAATAATTGGCCATGCCAACACTCACTACATATGAATTTATTGAACCTGGTATTCTACAAAAGGATCAATTAACAAGCATATTGATTTAGATCCAGCATATGAACACATAAGAAACTGGATGATTAGAAACTAATCAACAATGGAACCAACCAGCTCCTCAGCAGTTAATTATAACACAAAACAAATGGCCCCAAAAGCTAACTGAAAAACTGAAGAAACTTCTTGGATGACAAGCAAAATGTTTTCAAAGAAAGCACCAAGAAAGTCCAGTTGCTTTTGGGAAAAAGCACTTTTGGATCAACCATGACTTGGATGATTGAGAATCTCTATAGACACTCATTACCTTTTATCTCCAAGTTTTTCTAATTTCAGACTTGAGTTATGTGTTTTAAATATGGCTTTATTATGATTTGTAGTTGTTCTGAAAGTAATCCTGAATTTTCGCATGCTTGGCTGTTTCTGGAAAGGAGACCTTTAGAGGCATGCAAACAAATTCTTTTGAAACTAAAGGGTGACTGATGTTTGAAATTTCTTGAATATTTTTGAAAGGCAAAAAATGATTAATTATTCTATTGCTATGACATAATACCAAAGATAAAATTGAGTTATGTGCATATAGACATTTTATATTTAAAGCTCATACATTTAAAATAAAATTGCCAAATAACTATAGCACCAAGACCTTCATATATAAATGCATATAGCAACAATAAATATAATCTTTAAATAAAATCATCTTACATTACTTCATTCCTTAACTATTGTAGTTTTGGCATTGGAGATAAAAACTTGGAGATAAAAAGTTGACATTTGCTGGATTATTTTATAATCTAAACCTGAAACAAACAGCAGATTATTTTACTACAGGAATCCAAGAAGCTCAGTCATCAACAGATAAAAGGATTTAGTCTTCAATCTGAGACTCGCCACAGAGATCTATGAGATTTAGCATCCATCAGTGCCTTCTATCCAAATATATGGAAAGCTTTGATTGAAAGCAGATCTTAATAAAAGATTCAGGGATGGATCTGTCAGAACCTTTAAATATGTTCATATTTTTATACAATTTAACCAGGGGTGCAATTCAGCTGGTATAACAACCGGTTCGGTGAGCACGCAGAGCGTTTGCTACTGACTTTTTCCAGCAATCCCTGTGTTAAATACTTGATGCGCAGCAATCCGCTGTGCCGCATGAATCAGCTGAATTTGAAAAACAGGATATATAAAGCACAGCCTATAGCCCAGGTGGGCCCAATAGATGATCGTTGGAGCAAACCCAACCAGTTCGCTTCCAGTTGATCTTCAGAGCTAACGGTTCACCCGAATCAGGCTAAACCGGCAGAATTCCATCGCTAAACTTAACCATGTTGAAAATTATATCCCAATCTTGAAAGAAATCACAAATAAACAGCCCTTTGAATTAATTTTGCAGCTTGGAATGTACACTTGCTCCAATGAAAGGGAATGTTGTTCAGAACATTATAAGCAATCCCAGACCTAGCCATCATCTTTAAGTTCTTTTAAGCATTGTTTAGCTAAGCACAAACAAGGTATTCATATTTGAAAGAAACAAATTGCCTTGAAAGGAGAGACGATCCAATTTCATTCTCAGCAAAGCAGTGAGAATACATGATGGAAGAGTGAAGAGATTTATTCAGAATCTTTTCCAATTTATCACTCTTCACTTTTCTACACAACAAAGACATTTTAAAAAGCTTACAGTAAGGTGAAGAGAACAGGAGCCTTGGGTGATTTGTTTCCGATTTGTTATAATTATTTTGATGGTACTTACCTGGACTGATGCTAACTGATGCTAACCATCTCAGTTATTCTCTTTTTTGGAGGAGGAGATTATTTTCCATTTTTTGAGAGGCTGTTGCTGGCCATGCTGGTTATGTTTATCCATGGTTGTGTTTTTGATGTCAACAGACCTGTGTTGGTGGGAGGTGTGGGTCAGAAAATGAGCCAGAGGACAGGTAGGAGGACAAGCTGCAGCAGAATGCCTATGGATCCGGAACATCTTTGATGCTGGAGTCTCCATCCCTTTGAATAATAATGAGCTTTTCAGCTGAAGCTAGGAACTTCAAAGAGCCACATTCTGGCAGATTTGTATCAGGGAGGGATAGCAGTAGAGTGGGAGAATACCCTCTCCCCTAAAAAATCCATTCACATTCACATTCTAGTGTCAGAGGGGGAGAAGATGACCACGTCATCTTAATTCTGTCTGGCTTGATTGTGAACTGTGAGAGCCAGTGGGGGGATTAGTTAGTTGGGTGCATGGAAGGGAATTCCTAACAATGGTATGGTAGTTTAATTAAATAATGAATTATAGAATGTGACTATTTCTTGTATTTACTACTACAGTCTTCAGTTCTGTTGCAAAATGCTAAAGAACTCAAGCACTTGCTTTCATTATTACAGTAAGAACTGCAGTAATTTGGATAATTCTATTTATAAGCCAAATTACTGATATTTTCTAAAGCGCTGTTTTTTATTGAAACATCAGCCTTGTAAGATGATTCTATCAAGTGTGGAAATTAGAAACCCAGACAGTTCAAATGAATATAAGGCTTTATTGCAAGCTTAAGCTCTCTACTAGAATCTGAACTACTAATGGTCAAAGCACATTGGCATTAGATAAGTGTCAGTGGAATTCAAGGTGGGCTGGATTTAGATCTTTTGTGAGGGCAAAGGGATTGGATGATGAATTTGATTGCTTCCTCCGATTTAGCCTGGTCATCTTATTCAGATCCTCTCTGAGACTTACATGGACACACTGAAGCAAATAGTTAAGCTGGAGAGAGGTTTCCTATTAAGGAAGAGTGATGTAATGCCAATGGAATACAGCCAGTTTCACTCTACTAATTTTATTTATATTAGCTGCATACCAGAGAAAAGTTATCCCCAACATAAGTTCTTTTCATTAATTTAGTCAGGGTACTTCAGTAATTCCAGGAGAATATATTTATCTATAACTAAAATAATTATTAAAATATATTTTTATATTTTCTAATCAAATAGTTTTAGAAGAATGTTTTAAGGGAAATGTTTTGATATTAATATATATCTTGAATCGTCTAAAAAGCAATTGTCTTGATTACAACTTCTATGACTTCAGTTATTTTTATACAGTTTCTTTCTGTTGGGTGTATGCTTAAACTATTAGCATTACTTGTTAAAGGCTTATGTGTGGGTGTATGTATGTGTACCTACCTATCTAACTACCTCACTTGAAACTATTTTAAGGGAAAATCAAAACTATACACATTTCAGTGAATCAAAGTTGGAATTAATAAAAGTTTATTATGTATGTTAAGAGAACATTTGATGTTACGATGAATCATTTAAGACTTCAGAAGCTCATCTTCCATATCATGTTATTGTGTGTTCCTTATGTTGATTAAGGAGGAGAACTGCAAATACTGAAATAATCTGCAAGACTGTATTTAGAATATTGAACTGTAGTTTGATGCACCCACTCCAGATTTTACACCCATGTTAGCTGTTTTCCTCACAAGACTAGGAAACTTTTCATAATCTTACCTTTTTAGAGAAAGATGAAAAGCATGTATACTAATGGTAGGTCATCTATAATTCTATGCTATGATTTAGGATTACTAAATTAGGATTCTGTATTATATTGATTTGGTATTATCTAACTCACAAGGCCTAAATAGATGTGTGTGATACTGGACGGATACAAACATTTGCACCAAGGAGATGAGCTCTCCTACTGTCAATGTATTTTTTTTAAAATGCGAGATGATATCCCAACCAGCCAGTCCCACCTGACTTACTCCCTGGGTCTTGCCATTCTTCTCCTCATCCACCCCACTCAAGCAGTGGCGGGCACTGCAGGACAGCAGGGCCTCTCATATCTTTCCCAGAGTGATGAACTCCGGCTTCAGTCGGGGCATTCAAGCTGCTGGTGGCGGTAGCCACCTAAGCAGCCATGATTCCCCCCTCCCCAACCAGCCAGCCAAACAGTAAGGTCGGCTGTGGAATCTGAATTGGACGGGCGCAGGAACCAGCGCCATTTGTAGCCCTGGAGTCCATCCATTCTGTTAGGGACATGGAGGTGCAGGGGTTGGGTTTTGGATTTTGATTTACTGCAGGAAAACCCAGAACTCTCTGATTGGGGTTTTCCCAGATGTGGCAGTATGACTTTTCCAATAAAAATAAACTTTGAGAAAATGCCTGTCTCCGAGTTGCTGATTGGGATCTGGTTTTGCTGGAACACCGACACCTGATGTGCTGCTCGCTTGCATCCGCCAGTCTTACTGTTTGAAGACTGAACAAAACCTTCAACTGAGCAAGGAAGCACAGTGGGGTCAGGCCCTTCATACCTGCATTCAGGCCGCTAGAGTTTGCTGCGCTGGGGCAGGAATGAGACCCTGACTCATAGAGCCTGCTGCCGCTTGAGCTGGGACCACAAGAAGAACGGTGAGATTTTGCGCCAGCCAGCAGGTCAGGTGGTGCTGGCTGGCTGGTTGGGGAGGAGGGAATCATAGCTCTTAGATGGCTGCCGCCACCAGCAACTTGAATGCCCTGATTGAAGCTGGAGTTCACTGCACTGGGGGAGAAATGAGAGGCTGCTGCTGTCCTGCAGAGCCTGCTGCCATTTGGGGAGGACAAGGAGAAAAACGGCAAGATGCAGAGAGTAGGTCAGGTGGGGCTGATTGGGGAGGAGGGAATCAGGGCTGCTCAGGTGGCTCTTGCTGCCAGCAGCTTGAGTGCCCCAGCTGAAGGATGGATCACTGCTCTCATACACACACACACACAAACAGAGGTTGGAGAGCTCTCTTGTTCTGTTTCTCTCTCTCTGTCTCACTGCAGCGGCAGCTGTGGCTTTAGTGCCTGGGTGGAGGGGCGCTCAGGTAAGCCGGTGCAGGGAATGGGGGAAAGCTCTGCACCCCCTGCCTTGCTTTGTCCTCCACCTCCCATGCTTTGCTTTGTGGATGCCACACAAGTGCGTTGCTCAGCCGCCTTCTGGGTTATGGTGGCGAGCAAGGAGAAGAAGTGGCGAAGAATGAAGAGCAACAGTGGGGGGGGGGGGTTTGAGGACCAAACAGGGCAGGGAGTGCGGAGCTGCCCCCCCTTGCTTACCCGAGGGCCCTCAACCAGGCCACCCATGCCAAACCCTAACCCCACTCCAGGGAAGCTATATCCCTTCAGTAACCTGCTTTCCAGCTCCATTCTCTACCAGTACGCAGGACAACTGAAGTAGTCTGTGGGACTACGGTAAGAAAAATAGTTCAGACTTTCCAACTTCTCACGAAAAAAAAAAAAAAATCTCACGAAGTTGGAAGGCCTTGAGTTTGACACCCCTGATTTCGAGGGAATCACTATATAGTACCCTGGAAAGAATACAGTGTGGAGCAGAGCCCTAATTCAGTTCTTGAAATGTGATATTTAGACCCAAGCCAGCCACAGTCGTTTGTGTTCAAGTTAGTACGTTCAAGTGACTTCACCAATTGCCTCCCGATATGAAGCAAGCTCACCATCACAACTTCCCAGTAGGAGGAAATATGAAGAACTGCAGGACAAAGCAAATTCCATTGCAGTATCGCAATACTTTTGCACTTCACCACTGTTTGTGTAGATGGTGTTGGGAAAAAACAAAGCAGGACAGTTTCCTATGTGATAAATGCATTATAGTTTTGCTTCCTTGCACTATGTTTTTTCACTGTGGATAGACAAAAGCATATCTCCCGGGAATACAATAATGTCTGAGTCATATTTGCAAATATTTAATGGAATTCAATTACTATTTCACTCAGAAGGAGAACAGGTAAATGCCATTAGGAAACTAGGATGCATGAGTATTCCAGAATTTTTTTAACCAAGATCTTAAAGCTCTTGAGTGCTTGTTTTCTTTTTCCCCAGCCCCTTGACTTACCTGCTTCTTTAAAGTGTTTCTGAGACAACTAAAAAGCAAGCTGCTTTCACAAAGAAAATAACTGTAATCTGTGTTTTAAAGTAGCTTCCCCCGGGCTGATGGATTGACTGTTACACAACTTTTTCACCACTGCATCAGATTGGAGGGAGGAGAGCACAAAACAGTTCATTTCCCCCTAATAATTCCTTTGTATGTAATCTTTTTTGAAAACCCAAAGACATATTGGAAGCACTTATGTGAGTTCTTTGTTAATTTTGGGATGACCCTTGGCTGAATTTTTTTTCTCAACATTTGCTATTATGCTTCTTCTATTCAGTCATTGTAGATGTAACCAATAGGAATTTTTGTTATTATTATTAAAATTTATATATCTTCCTACTCCCAGCAATTCTGCTAATACTGCCTCTTCTTCTAGCTAGGAGGCAGAGCTTAAGATTTCTTCCTTCTTCTTGAAGGAAAGTCCACTGCCAATTCTTTAGCTCTGCTTTCTAAGAGCAGCAGTGGATTTTCTATTTTGAGATCTAGATCAGGGGTCTCCAAAGCTGGCTGGGGAATTCTAGGAGTTGAAGTCCACCAGGCTTAAAGTTGCCAAGGTTGGAGACCCCTGATCTAGAACAGAGAAAATAATTAAGTTGCACTACAATTAGATGCTGCAAGCAAATGAGGAATTCTCAGCCATAAGCACCATGTAATTTGATGAAGGCAAGGCCTTAACTAACAAACCAGGGGTGGGATTCTACCGGTTCGGACTGGTTCTATAGAACCGGTTGTTATGATTCTGCACAGTTCGAAGAACCAGCAAATCGTGCTACTGGTTGGCCCCTCTCCTCTCTGCCCGCCCCTCCCCATCCAGTCAGTCCTTATCGCACATGTGCGACATCGCGCACATGCCCAACATTGCTGACTACATTGTCCTCTGCCCAGTCAGTCCTTAAGGTATTTTTTCCCCTCCCGACGATCAGCTGTGCTGGGATCCCCCTTGCTGTCTTACTGCTTCACCCAGGAGGCTTCCCTGAGGTCCAGGAGGTAAAAAGGGTGCATGGGGGGGGCGAGCTGGGCACAGCCCCCGTGCTCCGTTTTTGGGTTCCTGGGCCTCAGGAAAGCCTCCTGGGAGCAAAAATGTCCCCCAGGTGGCTTCTCTGGGGCACAGGACCCATAAAACGGAGCATGGGGGCGGTGCTGCAAAAAAAAAGAAGCCATGTCCACCCAGTCATATGGCCATGCCCACCTAGCCACGCCCACAGAATCGGTAGTTGAAATATTTGCATCCCACCCCTGTAACAAACCTGTGGATCCCACAAGGAACAGAGATCTGGGGTGTTATAAAAGAACACACATACCGGTTCCCACCCTCAGTTTGCAAACAGTTGCAATTGATAACAAATGGAAACTCTATTTTAACCATTTCTTTAGGAAGCTAACCCAGTACAATTTAATATATCCAAGATAACAATTTAATAAGGGCTTTTTCTATTGACACAGAAGCATTTGAAATCACTCTTGATTTTCCTCCCATCTAGAAAGTGAGCAACGGGCCAGATTTTATTTTTAAACCATAACAGATTTTTAAACTTGATAGTAATGTGGTTCTCTGACTACTTAATGTAAACTGCTAGTTTTTTGAAATAAATGTAACTTGTAATGTTTTGAAGTACAGCGTAACTCTGAATCTATTTTCATATCAGATTCAAGAAGTCCAGCTGATAGCCAGAGACTACAGTACTATCAAGTTGTAGATAATTTCCCACATGTTTTGTTTGGAGCAGTTACAGTCTATGATGTTGTGTACTGATGAAAAAAATTAGGTCAGCCAGGAGTCAAAATAACACCTTAACAATAAAATATACTAAATAAACTATTTTCCTTCTAGAAGAATCTCCAATCCAAAATTAACACTAGCAGATTTAATAATATTTTATTTTTGACACCAGCTTCCAAAGAACTAAATTTTAATGTGTGAGGTTTTGCCTGGACTGCATGTCTTATAGATGTAGTATAATCCTTTCCTTTACAAAAAAAACCCCCATCAATTTGAACTAAGAAACAAATAACCTACAGTTCTATTACATTGCTTCAACATTTAGTTAAAATATAGTTCAGCACTTTGATTGTATTTCAGTGTGAGAACTAAGCAATAAAACTTCATACTACCTAATTGCATTAAACTGTGTCCTGTGCATGGCAATTTTTGAAGGCACAGAAATGAGAGTTAATGTCCTATGTGTATAAAAATAGTGACTATCTTTGGACAGTGTGCTGACTCAGGGATCAGCATCCCTTCTGGCCACCTAGTGCTACGGTATGTAACACATTCAATTGTTGATGGTTTAACCTCCTCCCCATTAAAAGCTGAAATCTTGCAAAAATTTGTGTGACTGCCAAACTGTTAGGAGATTTTGGCATTCTTATGAGAAATTTAGTAATTTCTATTATGCATTTTTATGTATCATGTTAAGTGGAAAACAAATAATGGACATTAACCTGATGTGATCCAAATATTAAGAATGTGGTGCGTAATCATTTAGACAGAGTATATGTTATTGTAACTCAAATACCATGTATACAGTGTGTCATCTTTGAAAATAAATATTAACAACAAAAACAAGATAGTAATATCCTTGTGAATCTTTGTTTGGCCATCACTAATTACTATGTTGATAATTGTTAAATCTCCATTTGTGCAATAAGACCATAGGATTCTGAAAGAACTCTTTCTTCATCAACTTAATAGATTTATCATCATTTCTTTTAAAAGTACCCTGCTCTAGTAAACATCAGCTACTGGACTCTTGCTGCAGAGCAGAGTCTTAATTTTGTTTTTAATTCCTTATTAGAACATTCCACTGTTCCTTTTCCTCTCCAAGAAAGGCTGGGATATATTTGTGGCTATAATATTTACTCTGAAATGATCAAACAAACATAAACCTTCCCTGTTTTGGTCATTACACAGAAAGACTGTCTGGGGAGTTGTATTCCAGCAAAGTTACAATAAAGACCCATAGATCACAATGTTTGCTAATAACAATAATAATAACAATAATAATAATGTTTGTTAATAACAACAGTTTCTTGTTCCCATTATTTTTTATTTTTTGGTTTATGGTTTCCTAGGGCTGTCACACTAACAAGAATTAGTCACATCAATCCAATCTCACATATTCTTCCTCTCTTCATCCCCATCATGGCCCATTTCATAGATTGGGTCCACATTAAATGACAAGCTATATTTTAGTGTGATGTTCCAGATAGGCTCCTAACAGACAGCCTGAAATAATAGTATCAAAGCCTGTCTCTCTAGCTTTTCCCATTGCTATTAATGATATTGTTTCTGTCTCATTTCTTTTCTAAATATTTTTACAGAAACATGGATACATGGCATGCAGCAGAGCAAAATGTCAGAAGTCATCTTTATTTCTAAGAATGCTTTTCCGGGGGGCACACAGATGGGATTAGTAACATTCTTAGAATATAAAAATGGTGGCTAGCTGCATCCTAATGCTCTGTTTAGAAGTGTTCCTGCTAGCTAGAGCTTGTAGAAAGTTTGCCACATTATCATCCATTATGCTTTCTGATAAACAATAATTTATACCTGCCTCACATTGACCATGCGAAGGCAGCTAAAATACTTTTAAAATTATTGATATGCCCATTGACTTATCAAAATCAAGAACCTCTGTGTCAACATCCAACTTGAGTACACTCTGCCCCTTAAATTACGCTTCATAAGTGCTCATGTTTTATATTCCTATCTCAATTCCAAAGCTTAGTTTAAAAAAATAAAAAGTTTAGGAATAAATTTCCTGGTTGGTTTTAAGAAAGTAAATTTCTGACTTGTTTGTCTGGAAATAGGATTTTTAGATTACTGTATACATCAATGAAGCCCTAAGTGATAATGAAGTGATTAAAACAACAGCCTGTCATCTTCTCACTTTTTTACAATGTTTTTAATGGATGATCTTGCCCAGCTACAATTTTATCTACCAGTTGAAGTCATGGTGTATGATGTTGTGTATTGCTATGGTCCACAGTGAAACTATGATGATGGTAGCTGTCACCTCAGAGAAAACTTGAGTCTAGATACTTGAACTGGATTGGAGAATTAAGCAAGGAAAGAGTTGGCTCCTGATATTACCAGAGACAAGCAATTTGCACTGAAGCATCTATCTCAAAGTGGTACCCATCAGTTGTTTCCTAGGTATCTTATTAGCTCCTGGATCATATCTTGCTTGCTGTAACTCTTCAGAGACAATTCACCATTTTTCTTATTTGAAATATCAGACAGGTTGGGCAGCACATAAGAAAGCTTGCATTTACTGGGTAACACTTGACTTCTGTTCTGGAAATTATTGGCTTTTTATTAATTTTAAGCATTGCTTCCAGAATGGATTAAACCCAGTTGTTTTCTATTAAATGTTCTTATAGAAGAAATATTTTCTTTAGCCCTTCCAGGATTTCTGATGAGCAATTGTAACTGCTGCTTGTCATCAATCACTAAGTTAGAACCATTGTTTGCCTCCAGCCATGAGCTGGTTCAACGTCATCACAGATTATACCAACTGGTCAATAAATTGTGAGCTTATTTGATCCATATTGTCATACATTCCATGTTCCATTAGTCTGTTTTTAATAAGGCCTTTTCCCTCCTGAGCCTGATTTATGAAGTGGAGCCTGCTTATAAGCCCGGCATGCATCATTGGAACCATCATCCAGATTTGAAGCAGCATCACGCAAAAATTTTTGAATGAATGACAAAAGGATACCTGATACACTTGTCCTTGGTGGTTCATTCAAAAGATGTTCTTGTGTCCCACTGGTTCCTGGACTGCACTTGGGACTTTGGCTTCCTGTAGCCCAATCATAATTAGCTGGATCTTTGTGAGTGTAGGTAGGTGTCCTGGCATTTATCTTACAAGAAGCTTCCCTTGTTTTTTCTAGTATGTGCTGCTGCATCAATCCCAGAGCCATTCCAAAAATGTCTTTTGCATGCAAGTCTAGAAACCAGGGCTTATCTGAACCACGATCAGACCCTGAAGTTGCAGGCTTCCTTTCACCACTGATGGGAGTGTGTACATCACTGTTGCTACGTTCCAATTTGCCCTTGATCTCCTGGCATGCTTTTTGAACGAGTAGGGAGCAAAGTTTATTGACATAAGAAGGATCTTCTGAGTTTCCTTTGTGGCTGGTAGTCAGCCTATCAGCTGATACATTATAAGCCTGATTTTTACAAGTTCCACTTGCTGGTGTCAATCCATACTGAAATCCAGTTGCATATTTTTGAAGATCATTGCTTATCCAGCTCATAACATTGAGTTGTTCAGAAGAACCTTGCTTGAAAAGGCAAACTGCACCTTCCATATTGTTCGGATTAGTCCTGTCATTATTTTTTATTACAATAACTTCTCTTTCCTCCAGACTACCCAAATCAAGTTGGCTGTATTCTCTTTTATCCTTTATATTTAAACTGGGCACATCGATAAAACTGACCATTTTACAGTCTAGGTCTTTGTGTCCTTTCGGGCTGTAGTGACTTACTTTACAGACCTCTGCCTTACTGTGTAACCAGTCGATGTTTTGAGCCATCTTTGATGTGTTAAGATGGAGCTGCACTCAGGGCCATAGAGTGGTAGTGTCCTAGTTAAGCAGCTTTGATCTTGCCAGACTCAAGGTATTGCCTCTTCTCTTAACTTCCCATGCTTTTCTACTGGCAGATGAAATGTTTATTTGTGTGGACAAAGGGGTTTCTATGGGAGCAGTGACATCATAAAGTGTAAGTTATCAGCAGCAAATGTATATTTGTATGTATGTTTAAGTTCTTGAAAAAGGAAAGGCATAATTTTTCCTATAGGCAAATATTAAACTGCTTTGGGAGTATTATTTATCATTCCACATTTCAGAACCACAACCATGAGAGAAGCATATATTTGGGGAATTCAAAAGACTTTTAATTCTGCAATAGGTTCATTCTGCAGAAAAGCCTTCAAAACTGTACTGGGATGGAGGTGATCTCCAATATAATATATATAATATCTCCAATATTACATACTTCTATTATGAATTCATTATTTGGTTAGACCTGTCATCACTGATTCTTTATTGGGAAAACTGGATTACATGTAAAGATGGTGGCTAATTAAGTTTGACTGATCCTGTTTTAGTTCCCAGGGTTCTTTGGAAAGCAAGTAGAAAGGTCCTATTTATTTATAATGATTGCAGCATGTTATGAAATTTAAATGATCATCATTAATGTTTGTAATCATTAATGTGTTCATATAACATTGTTATATGAAACTGATGAAAGAATATTATTAAAGAGTCTTTGCTAAGAATACTAGAAAATTTCCTAAAACATTGGTTTGTTAAGCTAACATTTTACCTAAAAGGAAAAATTTGTTAGGTGTGGCTTCTTCCATCTCAAGAAAATTGCTCTTTCTCGCCTGTTCTCATTTCTTCCACTTGTTACAGCAGCACAAATCTATTAATCTTTCTCATTAATTTGACCATTTCTGAAGTAATCTTAATGAACTGGATGTCCTTCTGATAAAACTACAACTTCTATATTTGATCTTTGACTGTGATGATAGGTAATACTGAACTATGGAATTTGTAGCCTAAGCCACCTGAAATGGCCTAAAAATATTAAAACATAGCCCTATGATTAAAAATTGTCCTAATTTATGTATTTTAAGACAGCAGTCCCCAACCTTTGCAGCTTGGCCCAGCTGAGAGGGGAGAGGGGAACCGAGTCACATGAGCAGCAGGCCGGCATGCATGTGTGTAGCTCAACTTGTGCAAGTCAAGCTGCGCACATGTGCATACCAGCCCACCTGTCGTGCGGCCCAATTCTACATGGGCCACGGCCCAGTGGTGGACTGTGGTCCAGAGGTTGGGGATCCCCGTTTTAAGATATATTTACAGTCCTTAATTTTAGAAAGCTCTTGTTTAGGGATTGTTATTGTTTGAAAAACTCACTTTGTTTTTTATTTTGGTCATTTAAGTTTATCATACAAATGATACCACTAAATGTACGATCTTTTGCATTCACATAAAAAAATATGGAAATTGAATTGCCTTTTTAAAATAAATTTACATGTACTGTTTAATTTAGATTTTTTATTAAAATATATATTTTTCTACAAATTTTCTTAGTTTTGCTGTTTAAATTTCCCTTTGTAAAGCAAGATATAAACAAACTTTTTTTATCTTTGTGAACCATTTTCAGACTTTGCCCTTTTCCAAGTTTCTCCTTTTTATCCCCAAGAAAATATCGTAGTTACACTATTGTGAAGTATAGTTGACTGAAAGTATAGAGTTAGAGTTGAAAAGGAGTTTAAAGGTCACACAGTCCAGTCTCTCTTGGCTCCACTAGACTAGAGCCTCTGACAGATGACTATCCAGGCTGTTGCAAAACAACTCTGGTCAAAAAGAACTTATTGCTTCATGTAGTAGCTTGTTAGACTGTCTGACAGCTCATACTGCGGAAGTTTCTCTACATGTCTAGTCTGAAGCTGTTTCCTTGTAGTTTTAATCTGTTGGTTCTGGTCCTACCCTCTGAATATAGATCCTTTCCCTCTTCTTTGTGAGAGAAAGGTATTTGAAGACAGCTCTCTTCTCCCTCTTCTAGGCAAATTATGAGTGGATTCTGTCAGCATTCCCCAAAGGCGTTGTTTTTTAAACCTCTTAACAATCCTCATAGCTTTCCTCTAAACACTCTCCAATTTGTCATTTCCAGACTGTTCTTGCATTTCAAGCAAGGTCTGACCAAAGATCTAACAAAGTAGAACAGCTCACCCACCCACCTTTTCTTTGGACTCTGTGTTCATGTTAATTCAGTCAAAAATAACATTTGCCTTTTTAGTTGGATCATACTGCCAGCTCATGTTTAGCATGGTTGATAGAAATCTGGGTAGATATATCACTTGCATGTGTGCTACTGCCAACCCCCCATCCTTTAATTATGCCTACCATTTTTCTATGCAGATATATAACCTCTACATTTCTCCCTGTTAAATTCTAACCCCATTGTTTTCAATTTATAGTTCATCTAGATCTTTTTTAATCCTTTCTCTTCACAAAAACCCTTTGTCTTTTTTCTTTTCCCCCCTACTATTTTCTTATCCACACCACACACACACACAAAAGCTCCCATAGCTTTCTTTGTTTGTTATCTGAATGGCACATGTTTTGAAAAAAAATATTCTCAGTGTTATGAAAAATACTTCCTGTAAGTAGAAAAATTGCTTGGAGATACCAATGCATTTTTACAAGTTCCTGGCTTATCGCTGCTTCTGATTTCCGTAGTACAAGCAGTTGGAAGTCTCATTGGCAGATAATAAAAAAATGGAAAGCAGGCATGAATACAGTTGTGGGTTTCGTGATGATGAGGCAAGAACATTGGTATCAGAAATAGCATTGGAGCAGAATATTCTTACCATGGCTGTTCACTGGCTAAAATGCCATTTTGACTTGATTAAAAATATAGCCCACTTTCAAAACACTATAATTAATTCTTCTCTATGGTCACAGCCAGGCATAGAACAAAATGAACCTAAACCATTGAGATTGGTGGTTGGTGGCACCTAACTTGGTTTTGGATTGTAGCCATATATCTATTCATTATTTTGAATAAGCAAAAAAAACCCATTCATATATTATTTTCTTTCACTTCAGATTGTTATCAACAGATATGGCCTGGAAGGGATATAATATGGGCACATAAGGTACCATTTTATGGGAGTTTGTTAATTAAATGATCCCCATATAACTTCACTATATTGCTTTTAATCTGCAATCCTTACAAAATTTATTATTAAAGGCTCTGTTTTGAGGGGACCAACAGGCATTTGATTATTATTTTTAAAATACAGGGAACATGGCATACCACAACTATAGTATTTAGTCTAATATTGCTTTATGGATCTCTTTAAAATAAAATTTAGCTTTTGAAATCTGATCAAATTCTTTATATAATATTTTAAGCCCACTTCACATAAAATTGCCTTCCTCTTCAAAAAACTGTTTTTAAATAGGACCAATTCTGGTTTTGAGGAAGCCCTTATTTAAATATCTTGTGATTTGCCTCTCTTCCATTGATGAGTTTTGTTGGATTTGTTTAATGGTAATAAGCAACAATTCATTTAACAGCACTAGGTTTCTTGTTTTAGCAACCATAAACTTCTTGGGACTCTTCTTAACTGTCAAATGGTAATTTTTTGTGGCCCGTTGCAGCAATTTGTCAGTATCTTAGATGGGTTATGTGGTGAGAGCAAATAATCAGAATGGTCCTAAAGCAAGTTCCATACAGCATTCTTTATGACAATTTGTTCATTTGTCATATTTATATTCACCATAACCATAAGACACTCCCTTTTTTAAATTGTTTGAATCCTTGTTCCTTTCCTGGGATTAAGATTGTCTTCTTCTTTTGCTGGACTGCTGTGTTGGGGTAACATAATTATTTTTTGTTGTGTACATGTTGGAATTACTTGACTGCCATCTCTTGGTCTTTTCCCCACTCCAGATGCTAGAAATCATCTGAGTAGAATCTTCATAGGCCAGATGCTGGTATCAGTTTCTGGGTCATGTATTCCCACCTTACATTCTCTGTCTTGAATTGTTTAATTTTCTTTGCATGTTCTCTTTTACTGTGGTTTAGCATGATATCCATCCTAAAGCTGACTTGTGTCTCATTTAATAACATGAAGTAGTCAGCAATAGAATCATATTGTCTGTTTAGTTTATTTCAGGTCTACTTTCTAGATGGCTGATTAATTCAGATACCAAACCATAGTTGTGAAGCTGGCTTGCAGAAACCTGGTGGTAAAATTGTTGCTTGCTATTAAATTTGTATTCACATAAAGCACATCAAGGATTTTGGGTTGATTTCAAGAGTTTGTTACATCATGAACACAGATTGAATAAACAAAGTTTTGAAACGAAGTAAAAAGGGAAATAAAAATGAAGAGTCATTTATGATCTATAAAGGTAATCCCCAACTTATGATCATTCATTCAGTGACTGTTCAAAGTTACCATGGCACTAAATAAACAGTCTTATGATCGGTCTTCAAAGTTACAATCACTGTAGCAATTCAGGCCTGAAGCAGCCCACCCACACTTATAATCACATGGTCACTTCAACTCCCCCCTCTTTTCCTCTCATCTGTACACCCTTTTGACCTCCCTACCCGACCTTTGCTTTCTCCTTGTTCCTTCTACTAATCAATTATGTCCAGCCTGTATCTTTGCCCAAAACTTTGTTCCCGACACCTGGTTTGCTCACAAGACCTGCAGAAGATGGCTTTCGTGTCTCCAGCAGCTTCCTTGCAAAAAGGACAGGGGGAGGCACACCCCTTCAGCTGTGGGAGCAAGAAGACAGCAAAGGTCAGCTGGCGTGGCAGAGCATAGGGAAGCAGAGGCCTCAGTGTGTACAGTGATGAGGGTGGCTGGGTCTGGGATTCACTGCCCACACCTGGCAAAAATTAACCCCATGGTATTTTGGATTATTAAATAAAGCTCATTAATAGGCAAAGATCTAGAAACATCTTTACAATGAAATATTCAGGCTAAGATTAATTTAATACTGTCCATTTCAGTACATAAGTGTTATGTAGGCATGGCTGTCAGCTTTGGAATCCTTATTAAAAGCTGCCACACAGCTGTGGAGGATGGTAGCGGGGCTGCTGCTGTTTGAGTAGCTTTCCGTAGACAAAATAAACCAGTAAAACCTTCAAGGTCATTCTCTATGGCGCAGCAAGAATTGTAGCTGAAGGGTGATTGGTTCACGTGATTTATGATGTGAGAAAAAAAGGGGTGGGTGTAGGTTGAGTCTTGTGGGAAATCTGGGAGGAAACTTTAGTTTCAGAATTCCTCATACTTAGTTTCTCTTTTAATAAAGCACTTTGAGATTATGGTTGTCTCGGAGTTACTGATTGGAATGGATAATTTCTGGAACCCTGACATTGGCATTATAAAATGTTTACCATATTTTTCTGTGTATAAGGTGATACTTTTTCTTAAAAATATTTACCTAAAAATGGATGGGCATCTTATACACGGGGTGGCGGGGTGGGGGGAGAAACATGGTTGCAAAATTGCCGATACCTTATTTCGGCAAACTAGCCTCACGAGTGAAACTTCCAATTGCTTAAGATATTGATTTCTGAATTTTGGGTAAGAAGAGTGAGGGGGGTGTCCTATACATACAGGCATCTTATAGATGAAAAAATACGGTATATCCCAGAAATATTTGCAAATGTGTTACGAGGGTGTAATAAAAATTATAACAACAACTATTATTGAAATGGGAAGGTTTGGAAGAAAAATTCAACTATAACACCAATAATAATCAAAACTTTTGGAGCCAAAGCACTTTACCAGACTTGACAATGGCTGACTATTTTTTTTAAAAAAAACCTATCTTTCTTGATACGATGCAAAGTATGAATAGAAGTCAGAGCTTCTGTTCTCTAAGCAGATTACCAGAGAAGATACAAGCAAAGATTTATTGATCTAGTGTTTATAGTTTAGCATTCTATTAGAGGCCACTGTGCATAGAAAACACTTAAATAGGCTATGCTCATTTCTAAAAACTAAAATTATAAATATGTTATTTCATCAGAAAAACCCAAGCAGCCAGATTCTTGGCTTAGAATATTTGCTGAATCTAAAACAGCCACAAAGAAGTAAACCAAAAGTAAGGAACACATGTTTTCTTTTTTTTTTTTTAATCCACATTTCTGTGTTTGTTATAGTTAAATCTACCCATTAAAACAATCTAATTATGTTCAAGTACATGGAGGCATCCTTTTAGTATTTTATTTCATTTTTAATTTGGAAAGTCAATTAAGATAATGTATGCTGGTAAAACACCACTACTGTTGTGAGAAGTACTACTTGATGCTTGTTTTTCAATATTTGATGGTTTTATTCAAAATCCAATCCCTTGTTTATGCAGTCCCTTGTTTATGGCAGTTATAAAACTGTTATTTAAAGAACAGAAATAAAACATTCTTTGGATAGATATTAGGACATTCTATGGATAGGTTGACATTTTACTTTTGACATGTAATTTCTCAGAGTCTGCTGGGACAAATGTGGAAAAACTTACGAAGAAGTAACCCAAATCTATGTTCTACTTCCAGGATACTAATTTTGTTTATGTATTGATATTTCATAAAATTATGTGTAAGACAAAAATTTATTCTTTAACCTCCTGTCAGATTTTTTTTTCTCAGTGTATTCTCTGTCTTTTTCTTTTATTAATATAGGGATCCTTTAAGAATTCAGCAGTTACAGAACCAAATCCGACTGGAAAAAGAAGCAGACCAGTGGTGTCATCAAAAACAAGCTAGTTTCCTCCAGAGTCTTCCCTTGTCCCCAACTTTTCTCCCTCCATCTTCATTCCAAGAACTGGAGTCCAGCCACAGTCCTTCTCCTGTGCAAATGAGTGTTCTCAATTCTCATTCTGCTCCTGCCATGCAGACATCCAGTTCTTTCAACTATGCCCGTCCAAAACAATTTATTGCTGCACAAAATATTAGCCCTGCTTCAAGCTATGTAACACAGCCATCTGGCTCTTCCACATCTAGTCTCCCATCCCCAATGTCCCCAACTGCTTCTCAGAAGCAGTTTGGTAAAACATCTGCCTACCCTTTCTCTCAGACATTTGCTCCTGAGGAAGAGTATCCGTGGTCTCCTTCCCCACCTCCTCCCCCTCCCCCTGTTTTTAGTCCTACATCTACTTTTTCAGTGGCAGACTCCTTTCCACTGCCACCACCTCCACCTCCTCTGCCAGCTTCTGTCCCCTCACCTTCCCACAGTTTTTCTCCCACATCCAGATTGTCCAGCTCTAGTCAGTCTCCAGCAGCCTTTCTCAGCTCCATGCTACCATCTCAGCCACCTCCAATGGCAGTTAATGCACTAGGACTTCCCAAAAGTGTTACACCACCGTAAGTATGAATATTTGGTGAACTTCTCAAAAATAGTTTTTATTATTTATTCTTAATTTTGAAAGGCATGAATGTATAAAATCTAAATAACTGTATATTTTACAGTGGAATAGTGTGAGATGTTTTTCATAATTTTTCATCAGGAAAATTCTACTGTTGTTTCTTTGATTTACAAGATTGATAAAAATTGATACTTTTCTTATACAGGCCTGATTTTATCTCATTCTCAATTTTCCAAAATGTAATATAGTCAAGGCTTCTAATAATTTAACATTCTGTATCTTGTGCATCAAAAATATATATGCAAGTTTCATTTGAAGGAACAGAAACATTTTTTATTGCGAACTGAGCTCTTTGATGATGATTAATTCAGCCTCATTCCTTGAAACCCCCTTTTTTCAGAAAGTCTTTATCTGTAGGATAATGTTACACTATACCATATATAACTTATTTTCAATGCAAATCCTTTGGCAGAATAGATCTACATGGAAACATTTGCCTTAGTTTGTTTTATATCTCCACTGCTAAATTTATTCCTTAATCTGTCTCCCATATTTCCCTATCACCTTAAAGATCCTCATGTCAATACTGACTAACATTTTATGACTTATTCATTTTAAGATGACTTTGGTTCTTACCTCATTTTAATTATTTGAAATTTGTTTAAATTCTTGGTTCCTGCTCCTATATTATTTTATTTTTAATGAAAAGGGAGCAAGAAAAGTGATTCCTTGCAATATGATCAAATATTTTTTTTTAAACTCTATTTACTTCCATTCATTCTATGGTTTTCTCTATACTACTAAGATTCAAAAACATGGATACTAATTGCAAGGGGGCATGAGAGAAGGAATACATTTTATGCAGTTTTTTAACAAGATATTTTTATGCCTAATATATTCGTGTGTGCATGCGCACGGTTGCGCGCATGCACACATCTGTGTGTGTACCCTCAAGTCAGTGTTTACTTCTAGCAACTCCTAGTCTCTGCATTTTTCTTGGCAAGATTTCAGAAGTGATTTGTCATTGCTTTCTTCCTAGTATTCAGAGAGAGATCCACCCAGCAAGCTTTGTGCCTGTGGCGGAACTAGAACTCATGATCTGCTGTTTTTTAGTGCCTTAACTACTATACTAAACTGGGTCTCCTTCTATATGCCTTAAATTTCCTTTTAAAAGTCCACTTTTATTAAACATACTGTACCAAACTGTTTATCACTATATGGTGCGTCTCCATATTATATTTGTAATAACAGGTCTTATAATAGATTTTATTCTTACATTCTTTTCCAAGTCTTTTTTCATTTGTCTTGAGATATATTCATATGGCAAAGATTTAATCAAGAGGACAGCACATTACAAAGTATAAGCTTTGAAAAATGCATTATTTTTCACCAATTTTATTCTGCTATTGTACTTCAATACAATATTATTTTTCACCATTTGGCAGTCCTTTACAATAACATTCCAAATTGAAATGTAATTAGTTTCAAACAATTTAATCAGGCTCTTCGCAACTATATTTTTATTTCATTTTAATTCGTATTGTTCTAGATTTTGAATGATCATCTAGTTTATACAATGTGCATTTCAATTAATATTATTCTATATATTTCATTCAAATTATATTTTAGTGTGTTTTATTTTAAACCACTCAAAAAGCTTTGCTTACTTCTTAAAATAAACTTTTATTAAATTAGAATAAAAAGATTCAAGAATGTATGTTATTAAACATAATTTTTGAATTATAGAGTAAAAATGATAATCTTCACAGAGATATGCAGGAATATTACTTAAGGAAAAAAAGTCCAGGACAAGATAACTTTCAGAAGAAGCTCAGGCTGATTAGAATATGAGAAGGGGCAGAATGCAGAAGGAGCCTGTCCCTTTTTGCTTGAAGAATAGTGGTTGTTCTTTGGCATATGGCAAGATGCCATAGGAAGCATTGTATAATCTTATAAATGGCCACCCAGATGGCTCAAGGCAAGGCTTATTTCAAGAAAAGAGTTAAAGAGAAGCATATGTTAAGAATCTTCTTCACTGCATCTTAGCTAAAGTATGTTCAAATGCTAGAAGTTAATTCAAACCATCTCCTTCCTTTATAGTGACTTCTTTTATAAACAGTTTATTTTTTTAATGCTCCTTACAGTTTACCAATGTAGAAAATGGGTAGATGTAAGGCAGGGATGTCAAACTCATGGCCCGCGGGCCGGATGCGTCATGTGTTGGCCCTGCCCAGTTTAGCACGGGGGGAAAGTCCTGATATGTCATGTGACGCTGCCCTGACAACACGAGTTTTACACCCTAGATGTAAGGGATAAGAGCAAGAGCCTGGCATACTCTCCATTTTTGGACATAATGCACCTCTAGGGAATTTCATGGATTTTATTAAGTCCAAGTTACTAGATGAGAGAGATGCTTGGTTATTTCAGATGCTTTGAGTTGCGCTACTTTGTAATGTGATTATTTTATATGCTTAGGGTATAGGGATACCTCTTTTACTTTTGTGCTAAATGAAATGGTTATTTTGTTGGAATCAAGCAAGGGATTAGGGGGCCCCTTGCTTACTTGGAAGACAACTGTAAAGGTAAGAGGAGAGACCACATGAAAAAGGGGAACAAATGAACACGCTTGAAATTCTTTCTGTCTTTCTAAAAATTAAAAAGGAGATTGTAATATCCTTCATGACAAGCAAAGCATTTTCTTTATAACCAAGAACTATGTGTAGTTCTCAACTTAGGACCATAATTGAACCCAATATTTCTGTTGCTGAGAAATTTGTTAAATGAGTTCTGCCCTATTTTACAACTTTTCTCACTGCATTTGTTAAGTGAACCACTACACTTCTTACCTTAGTAACCCAATTGTTGTGAATCTGGCTTCTCCATTGACTGCTTGCTAGAAGGTCACAAAAGGGATCACGTGGCTCTGAGACCCTGCATCTGTCATAAATGTGAGCCAGTTCTCAAGCATCCGAATGTAAATCATGTGACCATGAGGATGCTGCAACAGTCCTAAGTTTGAAAAATGGTTGTCACTTTTTTCAGTACTGTTGTAACTTCAAACGATCACTAAATGAACTTGATACAGTTTGGGGTGGTAGTTGCAACAATTTAAAAAATATTTATCCTGAAAATAAACTTGCATTAAATTATTCCATATCTGTCTAAATATTTATTTACTTATTTATTAGATTTTTATCCTGCATTTATTACTATATAACTAACTCAGAGGTGAACATCTAATATTTCTTCCCCTTCCTTTTTCCCCCACAACAACAATCTTGTGAGGAGGATTGGGCGGAGAGACAATGTCTGGCCCAATTCACAGTTTCCTGGTTTCTTGGCCAGCATCTTAACCACTACACAATACTCATTCTTGAATATAATATTAATATAATCAAATACTGATTTCCATCTGTTCCAAATCCTGCCTTGAAGGTGTTATTGTTCCTTTCCTCCCTTTTTTCTAATACATGAGAGCATGCACTGAGGGATGAGAAATGTTATCATATAGGCAATTGCTACTGAAACTCAACAGTTGCAAGTCATAACAACAACAACAACAACAAGAAGAAGAAGAAGAAGAAGAAGAAGGCTGACTCCAACAGACTCTGGGCGGCTTACCATACAAATATAAAATAAAGCAGTTAAGAACATACAACCCCACAGGCAGTCTGGGTTAAAATAATTATAACAATAGCAAACTAAACACAGTTTAGTCCCACAAACTCATCAACCCCAGACTTTGGGACCAGAGCCTTAAATCCTTTTTGGAACCCCAAGAAAGAGACTGGTTTCTGTATCTCTTGGGGTGGTGGATGCTGTTCCAGAGGGCAGAAGCTGCAGTAGAGAAGGCGTAACTCCTTATTTCCATAAGATGACATTTAATAAAAGGAACCTGGAACATACCCACTTTGCCAGAGGTGCACAGTTGATGAGCAACCAGGCCTTGGCACATAGCTGCATTGTATGGGCAGGGGCAGACCTGACAGGCTGTGGTAGATCTGTGAAAAGCTATCTAGATATGCAAGTGGGCAACTTTTTCCAGAAAGGTTCCCGTACCTTTTTTAAAATCCAGAAACATCCTGCACAGAATTTGAGTGATTTAAAAGCACTAGTAATCAATTGCTTTGAATACTTTTTAAAATAGGTAGGATTTGAATTAGTTCTTCTGTTTCAGGTGGTTCTTCTTATAGCCAGGATATTCTTAATTACTGACATTTCTGGATTTTTTTTTCTTTCCTTCAAATTAATAATACAGTTTGCATTGAAGTTCTGATATTTTGTCCTACAGTTAACCCACTCAGTGAATCTGGATGTACCTCATTAGAAAATATAACATGCTTTTTTAAACATTACCTCCAAACACAAAATGTTTATTATCAGCTTATACATTTTGCCATTTCAAAATTTCATAATTATCCTTCACTTCTAAATTATGTCTATTTTAATTTTAGCTATTACATAGTCAAATGCAGATAATTAAAAACCCTGCAAGCAAAATGACAGTTAGCAGATTTTAGCTGCAAAAATCCAGTTTATTACAGGATAGGAGTAAAGAATTAGAAATGTTCAGCTTGAAATGAAAACTGATTTTGATTTTACTGTTATATATACGGTATATTTCATTATAATCAGTTTGTGAGTACACAAGCTGAGTTTATGATCTACCGTTTCTTCTCATTCTTAACACAATCTCACTTTGAATCATTTGGGATTTTTCAGTTCTGACCTTGATTACATTAATTTGACTAGCTTGGCTGATTAAAATAAAAGTTAGCACTCATTAAACTTAGAATTTCTCTATACGGACCTGTCTTCTTTGTAAACTATTAGTGATTTATTTACAGGGGATTTCCAAAGAAATCAGGCAGGACTGCCAGAATTGCATCTGATGAAGAAATTCAGGGCACAAAAGATGCTGTTATCCAAGACCTGGAAAGAAAACTTCGCTTCAAGGAAGATCTCTTGAACAATGGCCAACCAGTATGTAGCTTGCAGCAATACTCTAAATAGCTTTCTTACTTTATGCACATTTGGAGAGAATTTAACTTTGCATTCATGTGGATTTCAATTTTGTATGGTACTATATTCTATTATAGCTAGTCTTGCATAATAAAGACAGATTTTCAAATATAGAATTGAGTTGCAAGATCCAAACTGAAATATTCTCTATAGTGGTTTTCCATCATGCACTGAGACTAGGTGTAGAAAATATTTGGTGCCCCAATCCTTATTTTGCACTCAGAAGTTTCCTTCACTTATATGATGGAATCTTTCCTTCCAGCTTATAATTACTAGATCTGGTAAATGTTGCCTCTGGTTGGTCTATTTATGATTTATTTGAATACAGTATAGATCTGAATACAGTATAGATCTTTGAATACAGTATAGATCTTATATTTATCATTTTTATTTAATCAATTTATATTACATTATTACTTTTCAGCATAAAGATGAAGGCTATTAAGGAAATTTACTGTTGCTATTAGCAGGATAAGGTGGGGAAAAGATAAATGAGTACCAAGGAACACTTAGTTTCAGGTCCATTCCTACTTTCTTAAAAGTGAAAGATTACTTCATGGGCTTTCAACAAAATGGCAGTAAATATGTTTAACACTTGTGGAGGCTACAGGAGTCAGGTATGCCAGTTGTGTAGGGGGCGGGAAACCCAGTAAATTATATACCCATGACATGACTGGAATCCCTGTATGGTTCATAGGTAAGTACTGTTGAGTGAGTTTCTAGGATCACTGCCAGCAAATAGAATTTCATGTTCTAAATCAGGGGTGTCCAACCTTGGCAACTTTAAGACTTGTGGACTTCAACTCCCAGAATTCCTCAGCCAGTTGAAGTCCACAAGTCTTAAAGTTGCCAAGGTTGGACACCCCTGTTCTAAATTATAGCTGTAAATTTTGACTGTAGTTAATTGGTTACCTGATACTCATACTTGTTTTAATTTACATCTTATATTTTCAAAGTTCTATAAGGAGGAAATCAGACTTATGCTCCTTCCTGTTCTGCATTCCTCTTTTGGTGTCAATACTTTTGCAAAATTTAGACTTGGTCAGTAAAACTCACTAAGCAAGGGAATTGTTTTTGTAGTATACTTGCATTAATGCGCGTACTATATAAAGCAATATAGAATTATTATACTAGAGTTTTATATTTTTATCTTGAACAATAACAATAGCACTTAGATGTGTATACCTCTTCACAGTGCTTTACAGCCCTCTCTAAGCAATTTACAGAGTCAGCATATTGGCCCCCAAAATCTGGGTCCTCATTTTACGACCTCGGAAGAATGGAAGGCTGAGTCAACCTTGAGCCTAGTGAGATTCGATCTGCCGAATTGCTGGCAGTTGGCAGTCAGCAGAATTAGCCTGTGTTCTAATCACTGTGCCACCACGGCTCTTTACTTTGTAGTAAGGAGTAGAATACAAATCTCTTCAATATATATGTAAAATATAAATATATAAAGCAAATATTAGCCAACAAAATGAGACTTCATTGGAGGAACAATACGTGTTGTTCAGAACTGTGGATTACAGCTGTCATGATTCTAAACCAGCATAGACAAAGCCTGCAATACAGCCTGCCTCAACTTGTAATCCTCTAAATGACTGATTTCCAACCAGTGTGGCTAAAGGCAACCCTGGATATGGCCAGGTTAAGGAAGGTTATAACAAATCAGCTTCTTTGTCTAAGCTTAGAACAAGTTTGATCCAAAGGTTTCATTCCTCAGAGACCCCTTCTCTAGCAAAAGAGCCTTGTGGATTCATGAATTGCCAACATAGGTTTTAGTTGTACAGGTAGCTCTGGAGTCATTGAAGTCATTGAGTTCTGGAGTGCGCTGATTTGATGTAAATGGATTTCCTATTTGCTCTGGCTCCTATTTTTATTCCAGAAAGAAAGCTAGCAGATTTCTAAAAAACGTTTATTTTAAAACAGGCAGTTTTAGAATCTTCTTTTTGTCCCCAGATCTCACTCTACTGTAACTGATAAAAATTGATGACACTATTTCCAGATACTTTAAACTCACAAAAACTGTATTAGAAGTTCTAAAATAACAACAGCTCCACTCTTCAAATAAGTCATGGAGATACTAGTCCCATGCCATTTATGATTTTACCTCCCTCACTTTATATCATCATACTGCCTATTGTGACTTTTGGCAACCTGCAAAAACGTTGACTGACTCATGACTAGTAAAATGTTGCCTACCTCTGACAGATATGTATTAGTTACATTGAAATATGTGTTGAAATTTGGAGAACATTATTCATGTATTTATTGGTAGATGATGCAAATGTCTCATTCTTCTAATTTAGAAGTTAACATATGAGGAAAAGATGGCTCGTCGATTGTTGGGGGCTGACAATGCTGCGACAGTCTTCAATATTCAAGAACCAGAAGAAGAACTTGCAGAGCAGGTACTACAATTTAGCTTCCTACTCATATAATAAAATAGCAATTTTCTTGTTAAAATAGGTTTTGGGTGTTTTTTTTTGAAGGAGTGATGACAACATTGCTTGCTTTTAGACTTAATTTTTAATCCAGGTAGGTTGATAAACATTTTTACGGTCATTAACTAGCATGTAATCTGGTATTCTTAAACAATGACCCAAACAAGTAATCTAGGGTTAGCCTAACCCTAGACCACAATGGCTAGGTTCACACATCAATTAACACACATTTACATTATGCAGGCCAATGTTTGTTTTCATAAAGATATTCATACTACATTGCATACTTATAGCCCAGCTTTATATTTCTTTTCCGCCGATCTTGGCTCCCTAAACGGAGGTAAATTGCAAGAAATTTTGGATTCAGTCTAAAATGTATTCAGTCTTCAGGATTTAATCATTTGATTAAAGTTATTTGGTGTACCAGTTATAGGTAAATTTCACAGTATCATGATATCAAATCTATATACAATTTTTTGTGTGGGATAGGTTTTGTTAGACATGTTTATTTAGATTCTGCTTTTTAATAATACTCCAGCCTTAGAGAGGAAAATGGTCACGCTTATAGCTAAATGTTGACTGCCCAACAGCTCTTCAGCAAGTGATGTGCTAGCAACCTGCCCAAACTGAGTTTGTATAGACTGAAATATGTCCAAAGAATTGCTAATAATCATGTTTTTAGTACTGTATGCTTTTCATCTCTGCAAATTCCCCTTTTTTACCATTAGTCTGAAAATGAACTGCCTATATGTCAGAGACTAGGTAATGAACAAGGGATACCATTATATTAGATGTGAATTGGCCTTCATTTACTAACGTCCTGCTTCATGGGTAGACAATCAACATTCCTTCTGCTGGATTCAGGTCTGCAAAGTGCACTGAAAGATTCCACACTTGCTCTGAGGCATTTTTTTTTTAAAAAAAGGTAGTGTTTTAGTTCTATAGTAGATTGATGTAAACAGACATAAGTATGAAGTAATGGAGGAAATGTGGACAATTTGAAGCAGAAATGAAAGGTTTTATGGAAAAGCCAGATAGTTGTGCTGGCAGAATTATTGCAGGCCGAGGCATTTATAGCTGCTTAACCAAATATTTAATTATTTTTACAACTAGAAAAAAATGGAATCTGAATTTGCCTTGAACAGGAACAGAATCCTATAAAATCAAAATGATTTTGTTCAAACTCTTGCATGATTGCAGGCAATTGTAATGCAGAATACAGTGTTTCTTCCTTAGCTTATCACATGAAATAACAATTTTAAGATTTCTTTCAATTTTCATGTCATCTTTCCTGCTTTTTCATTCCATTTCATTTTAACATCAAATATAGTCTGCATATTTATTTTAGTGCAGAAGAATAAGAAACATTTCTACACTTTAATAAAATGCCAAGTCATCATCATTTATAATCAATCCCGAGAAACAATTTGTCCGAGATTATTACAAATTTCTCCTACAGTTCTTTTAGTGTCCGTATTTTTTCTGCTTTTACAGGGAACTGGTTCTGTTGATGCTTCTATAGTGACTCATGAGGCTGTGCAAAAGGTTCTACTTTTTTTCTTGCTTTCCTGTCTGTCTTGCTACTTCCTCTTTTGGCATTGCAATACTGTTTGCAGAATTTAATCTTTGCTTCCTTTCCTTTACATTATTCGCTAACACTGAGATTTAAAACTATTCTTTACTATGTAGTAAACATCTCCACTTCAGATCATTTTAGGGAATACATAAACAGAATGGGATTCCATTCAAAATATTTAAAATGATCAAATGGATCATTTTGCATTTTGCTTAACCACTTAAATATAATCTAAGGGGTTATTTCAATATTTCCAGTCCTTAAAACAGAAACATAATCTAATCCATATATTCCATTACATATGCCCATTGCTCAATTAAAGTATTCATTTATGTTTTGCTTCATAGAATACTATTTAAAATGTGCAGACCTGTATATCTACATTTTTAATTAAAATCTGGAAAATTGAAATAATTATAATCTCATCAAATAACCTGCCTGATAAAGTGATATTAAAGACTTAACTAACTTGAGTTTTCTGTTATTTACAGGAGTACAAGGTCTCCAGTTTTGAGCAGAGGCTGATCAGTGAGATTGAATTTAGATTGGAGAGAACTCCAGTAGAAGAGTCTGATGATGAAGTGGAACATGGGAAAGATGTTCTTGATAGCAGCCTGGCCCCATATTTTGAGGCAAAGCTTAAACATTACAAAATATTTGAAGGAATGCCAGTCACTTTTATATGCAGAGTGTCTGGAAATCCAAACCCAAAGGTGAGCAGGGGGAAGGGGGGAACACTTTGGACAGTTCACACAAAAATTCAAAGGAATCTTTCATAAAGATTCAGAAAAATATGCTGTTGGGCTTTTCTAATATCCTTAAAATGTGACCAATTCACACAAGTGTTGAATACATGGAGTTTTTCAACTCATATCAAAATTGTTGCATAGCACAGACAACATGAAAGATGAGAATGTTGAATTCTAGTCTATATGCTTTCAGGTTTTTCTTAAGTGTTCAATGAACTGGAAGGTCTATTAGACCTTTGTGGATGATCTTTGGAGCTTTCCCAGCATGTAGATTTTCACTTCTGTTGGTTGGAACTAATAACTTAAAGGCTATTTTTCTTCATCATAAACATGCAAAGAATACAATGCTCCTGTTCTAATAACAGACTTGACATGCCATCAGTTCAGCCATGATTTGTAACCCATGTAGCAAAAGCAAACAAGTTTAGTATTTTGCAGGCTTCAATTCGTGATCTTATTGGTTGAGACAGAACAGGAATTAGAAACCTGAGGCTTTCCTGAAATATTAAAACTAACAGCCCAAAGCCAGCACAACTAATAAAAAAAGCATGCCAGAGCTATAATTCAGCAATATATCATGTTTAATACGTTTGTTGGTAGTGGTCCCCAGTGAGAAACAAACCCTTCTCTGTGTATGTATAATTTTGATTTTTTTTTTTAGATAAATGAATTTTATAAATTCTAGCAATCTTTTTGAGGCGACATTTTGTTGGACTTAACGGAGCTAAAGTGGAGGGTAGACAGAGCCGCCCATTCTAATAGATGTTTTGCCTCAACATACCATTGTTCTCTGCCATCTTTTCTTTCTCTGTCAAGCATCCCACAGCTTTGAACTGCACTGTACTGAATGCTTGGAAAAAGCTGTTGAAATTACAGGTCATGCTACAACTTGCCATAGGGATGTGCATTTCAAATATAATGTCACAAGACATTGCAATTTTATATAGGATATGCATCTCAGAACATGTAACTGAACATCATTATATTTGAAATGCATGTTAAGAAACCCCACTGTGCTTGATTTAACTTTTTTTCCCTGCAATTGCTTTATTTTATTAGAAGCCTGGAGTTATACTACAACATAATGTTTTAGTACAGTAATGCTCATAGTGATCTAGTACAGTGTTTTATAACCTTGGCAACTTTAAATTATATGGACTTCAATTTCTAGAATTCTCCAGCCAGCTTTGCAGTGAGAAACACTGATCTAATGAACAGCATTTTTGTTTCTTGTTGCATTTTCCTCCCAGCTTCTGTCTGTGAATAACCAGTATAAAACTTATTTCTTGTAAATATGCATTCATGAAAGAACATGTATTTTGTGTTCTAAATGACTCATGAATTCTAAGGGACTTTGTGGTCTTCCTTATGAATTTAAAAAGAGGAGAAATGTTTCAATACTGTTATATTTGAAATTATGTTGTCTTTGTCATTATTGTTAAATTCCTAGTTATACAAAGGAACATAAATGTATATGTGTATGTGTGTATAAGTTGATGCTTTTGCTGGGTATCAGGAAACAAAAGGATCCTTTCTATTAAGTCTGATAGCAAAATATATCTGAGGGTAATATAAGCAGAAGGAAACTTCCTTAAAGGTGAGCTTCAAAATTTTGAGATTCTGACATTTATATGATTCTGCATTTTATATTGATAATTTTTTCACTCCCCCAAATTTACGTCAGCTCATTTAAACTGCATGTGGTTGATAGAAAAAAAGAAGTTATTTAACTTGACAAAGGCAACATGCAAACAGTAATATGAAATACTTGTAACTTCCTAAGGGAAAAAAATTTGGCTACATATAGAATATTGCTGTGGGGCAAGAGGAAGGAATTATATATCAATTATTCTAAAACAGAATTAACAGTAAAATGCCGCACTCAGTCATGTTAATCTAGGACACCAGGCATAAACTCTTTATGTATGTTAACTTGTATATTCTTGGCAAATTTCCAGATTCTGTAATGAAAGAAGTGTATGATAAAATAATTACTAGCTCTTACAAGACCAACATTTATGAGGTAATACTAGAAATTTGTGTAGTATGCAAGTTCAAACTTATTTTTGCAGCTAAGCCTTTGCTAAGATTTAGGCTTTGCAAACAATAGCACAACTTTTTTTTTGAAACATAAAAACTGTGCCATTACATTGCTCTGTTAAGTTGTTTTTTTGGCAGTGTCAGTATTTTGCAATCCAGCATGTAAGATTAGTAAGAGACCGACCAGAAAAAAAATTCTCTTCGCAGTAACACTGTTCTTGTCAGTATCTGGTAACCTTATATGGAAGTGTGAAACTCAACCTGTATTCCTCCTTTAATAGCTATTGTTAAATTTTAATGATAGCTTTATCTCATGCATTGAAATAAATAGGTAGTGGTTAACCAACAGAAAAATGAAGAACTTGGACGAATTAATTGTTGTAGCATATAACAATTTAGGATTGTTCTGCTTTTTATTTTTTCCTTGGAAATGAAAATGATACAACGATGCTGCTTTCAAGGGATGGCTGCATTAAAACTGTTTGCAGTTGTCGTGAAAACTGGCACAGTCTCTTAATCATTCCTCCTGTGCCAGTTCTTCAAAAGCCCTTTGACTGGCATGTTTCATTCAAGTCTCCCAAAAGATCTTCCTGTGAGTCTTTCCTGCATTACCTCTTTATCTACCAACATCTGACACGGCCAGTGATGTGGATACCCTAATTTATTCACTCAGAGAAAGAATTAATGGTGTAGAGGTTCATCAGGTCAGGTCAGTTTGTACAACTGGGGTCCACATATATCTGAAATAATAGGAAACTTTATTTTGCTTCCTAATACCTATGATAAACAACCCCAGTACTGAACACAGAACAGGAGTGTCAAACTTGATTCCATTGACGGTTGCATCAGGGTTGTGTTTGACCTCAGGGAGCTTGCGGGAGTGTGGCCAGCTCGACGTCACTCGTATCGGGAGCACCTCTGGAGCCAAATGCTAAGGCAGCACTTTCCTGAGACTCTCCTTCACTCATTATAATATCCTTCCTTCCTTCCTTTTCTTCTTTTGCCCTCCCCTCTTCATTTTCCTTTCTTCTTCCTTCCCTCTTCTTTTTCCTTCCTTGCTCTCTTCCAATCTTTCCTTCTTTTTTTTTTTGTCTTTCTTATTTCTCTTTCTCCTTTCCTATCCCTTCTTGCATGCTCAAATGCAAAAGGAGAAACATTTCTCCTTTTGTTTTGTTTTTAGTTTGTTTTGCTAGTCCTCTGCCAGTGAAAACAGGTGGACAGCACACGGCCCCTCCAGGCCCCATTTTTGGCCGCGATGCCCTCCTGCAGCCCTCTATCAGCAAAAATGGAGCTGGGGGGGGCATGTGCATAGCCCTCCTGAGCTCCGTTTTTGCTGGCAGAGGCACTGCAGGCTGATCCTTTGCTGTTTCCGGGGCAGTCCCCCAGCCCAGATCTAAGCATCCCATGGGCCGGATCCGGGCCCCAGGCTTTGAGTTTGACACCCCTGACATAGAGGTGGTCCTCAACTTGTAATATTTAGTGACCATTCAAAATTACAATGGCACTGAGAAAAAGTGAGTTATGACTGTTTTTCATACTTATGACCCTTGCAGCATCCCATAGTCACATGATCAAAATTCTTGGTAACTTATTCATATTTATGACACTTTCAATGTTCCGGGGTCATGTGATCACCATTTGCGACCTTCTGACAAGCAAAATCAGTGAGGAAGCCAGATTCACTTAACAACCATGTTACTAACTAAATTGCAGTGATTCACTTAACAGATAACAGATAATCAGAGTTGGAAGGGACCTTGTAGGTCATCTAGTCCAACCCCCCACCGCCCAAGCGGAAGACCCTACACCATTTCTGACAAATGGCAGGCCAATAACTTCTTGAAAGTCTCAAGTGATGACACTCCCACAACTTCTGAGGGCAAGCTGTTCCATTGGTTGATGGTTCTCACTGTCAGAAAGTTTCTCCTTATTTCCAGGTTAAATCTCTCCTTGTTCAGTTTCCATCCATTATTCCTTGTCTGGCCTACAGGAGCTTTAGAAAATAGCTTGAAGATGGCTATCATGTCTCCCCGGTCCTTCTTTTTACTAGACTAGCCAAGCCCAGTTCCTGCAACCGTTCGGTGTATGTTGTACTTAAAAATCTGTGGCAAGAAAGGTCGTAAAACGGGGCAAAACTCACTTAAAAACACCTGTCTTGCTTAGCAACAGAAATTTTAGACTCAGTTGTGGCCATAAGTCAAGGACTAAATGTACATGGTACTGCTGCTGTTTTTGTATAGAGCATCACACCCCAAAATACTAAGCTAACTATTTTTGATGAATCAGTAAAATTGGTTTAGTAACTTAGTACACATTAGAAAGCAATAAAAAAAAAGTAAGAATCATGAGCTGCAGTGGCGCAGTGGTTAGAATGAAGTACTACAGGCTAATTTTGCTGCCTGCCGGCTGCCTGCAATTTAACAGATCAAATCTCACCAGGCTCAGGGTTGACTCAGCCTTCCATCCATCCGAGGTGGGTAAAATGAGGACCTAGATCATTAGAGGGAAATATGCTGAATTAAGATTGCAGTAATTATAAACAGCATTAATAAATTCAACACATATATTACTCTTTAAAAAAACCTTGGGTGACAATATCTGGTAGAGAAACCATGGCAGAGTAAGATAATAAAAAAAATTCATTGATGTTCAAGCCTAAATATTTATTGACTGCTTGGTATGGTTTGTGATTGAACCTAAGGAGCCTAATTAGGCATTATAATGTTATGAGAAAAAATGTACATAGAAAAGTAACAATGTTTACCTTTTGGGCAATGATGAGAGAAAGTGAAAATTGTAATGCAACAGCAACAGGAGAACTAATTTCTCCACCATTTTACACCATCTCAATCTGGAATTTTGCTTCAAACACAAATACATGCATTACTCGCTGTTAAGCCAATAAAGTGAAATAGCTGTTTATTTTTCAAGTACTTGTCCCAAGTCTATAACGAAAGGAAAGGTAGGAATTTATTCTAGATCCTTTTTATTTTTATTTTCTGAAATCAGCACTTGGATTCATTCTTCATTCACAGATTATAATTTATTACTACGTTTCCTTCTCATGGTTTATGTTTTGGTTTTGATTTCTCTGAATATAGATCTATTGGTTCAAAGATGGAAAGCAAATCTCTAAAAGGAATGAGCATTACCAGATGCAAAGAGAACCTGATGGGACCTGCTCTCTCCATACCACTGCCTCCACCCTCGATGATGATGGGAATTATACTGTTATGGCTGCCAATCCACAGGTAGAACAAGTCTTAGCTATAAAATCAGTATGCTCTTGGGCACAGATGTTTGTTTACATTCACAGTCTGAATTAAAGGTTTAATTGAGAAGTGATGTCATTTTAGGGCAAGTGTTACTTAAGCCTTCTCAGCTCATACTCATGATGCCAAATTGAGAATACAGAGCCATTGGGGAATGATTCAAACTGTTTGACAGACTAGAAATAAACATTAAACTAAGCACACAAAAAAATAGTAAGAGAACACCTGTCTGATCTCGATGATGGATTACATCCCAACGTTCTATCTTTTTTAATAAGTTTTTTTTAATTTTTTATAACAAATATACAAAACAACAAATAAAACCTTCTTTCAATTGTACAGGGTGTCGGTTTGATACATACTGGTGAATCTCGAAAAATTAGAACATCGTGCAAAAGTTCATTTATTTCAGTAATGCAACTTAAAAGGTGAACCTAATACATGAGATAGACTCATTACATGCAAAGCAAGATAGTTCAAGCCGTGATTTGTCATAATTGTGATGATGATGGCTTACAGCTCATGAAAACCCCAAATCCACAATCTCAGAAAAGTAGAATATTACATGCAATCAATAAAATAAGGATTGTACATAGAACAATATCGGAGCTCTGAAAAGTATAAGCATGCATATGTACTCAGTACTTGGTTTGGGCCCCTTTTGCAGCAATGACTGGCTCAATGCGACGTGGCATGGAAGCTATTAGCCTGTGGCACTGCTGAGGTATTATGGAAGACCAGGATGCTTCAATAACGGCCTTCAGCTCTTCTGCATTGTTCGGACTCATGTCTCTCATCTTTCTCTTGGCAATGCCACATAGATTCTCCATGGGATTCAGGTCAGCAGAGTTTGCTGGCCAATCAAGCACAGTAATCTGTGCTTCACAGTCATTGAACCAGGTTTTGGTGCTTTTGGCAGTGTGGGCAGGTGCCAAGTCCTGCTAGAAAATGAAGTCAGCATCCCCATAAAGCTCGTCTGCGGAGGGAAGCATGGAGTGCTCCAAAATCTCCTGGTAGATAGCTGCATTGACCCCAGACTTAATGAAGCACAGTGGACCAACACCAGCAGATGACATGGCTCCCCAAATCAACACAGACTATGGAAACTTCACACTGGACTTCAAGCATCTTGCAGTGTGTGCCTTTCCATTCTTCCTCCAAACTCTGGGTCCTTGGTTTCCAAATGTAATGCAAAAGTTGCTCTCATCAGAAAAGAGGACTTTGGACCACTGAGCAACAGACCAGTTCTGTTTTTCTTTTGCCCAGAAAAGACGCTTCTGATGTTGTTTGTTGTTCAGGAGCGGCTTGACAAGAGGAATACGACATTTGAAGCCCATGTCCAGGATCCGTCTGTGTATGGTGGCTCTTGATGCACTGACTCCAGCCTCAGTCCATCCTTATGAAAGTCCCCAGCACTTTTGAATGGCCTTTTCCTGACAATCCTCTCCAGGCTGCGGTCATCCCTGCTGCTTGTGCACCTTTTTCTTCCACACTTTTCCCTTCCACACAACTTTCTATTAATGTGCTTTGATACAGCACTTTGGGAACATCCAATTTTTTTTTTGCAATTACTTTTTGAGGCTTTCCCTCCTTATGGAGGGTGTCAGTGATGGTTTTCTGCACAACTGTCAGGTCAGCAGTCTTTCCCATGGTTGTGATTCCTACTGAACCAGACTGAGAGACCATTTAAAGGCTCAGGATCCCTTTGCAGGTGTTATGGCTTAATTAGCTGATTAAAGTGGGACACTTTGAGCCTAGAATATTGAACCTTTTCACAATATTCTAATTTTCTGAGATTGTGGATTTGGGGTTTTCCTGAGCTGTAAGCCATAATCATCTCAATTATGATTATGATTTGTTTTGATATATCTAACAATATGTTCCATTTTAAAAACAATTGGATACTCAAATGCCTCTATTGTTGATAACCAGACTGGTATTTTCAAATAATAATGTTTCCTTATTTTCTCCCATGTTGATAATAAGACATCTCAAATATGTCTCCAAAAATATCCATGCCCTTTACTTTCCTTATACCACAAAAATGCATGCCATCCCAATTGCAAATCATGGCCTTCCAATGTTAATAGTCTAGTATTTCTCAAAACAATCCATTCTTTCATCCACATCAGTATTACTGCCTGATAATATAATTCCCAATTGGGTGGTCCAAAACCTCCTCTCATTCTAGTATCTTGTAATAATTTTAGTTTAATTCTTGTCTTCTTTCCCTGCCATGTATATTTCAACATTTTGTTTAAGTCCTCAAAGTATTCTTTCCCTAGTTTTATTGGAATCATCTGAAACAAATTTAATATCCTTAGTAGTATATTCATCTTAATTGTAGATATTTTCCCTATTAGAGATAATTGTAGATTTTTCCATTTTTCCAAGTCTGTTGCAATCTGTTGCTTTAATTTGTAATAATTATCTTCCTTGAGTGTTCCACATCTTGCTGTCAATTGTATTCCCAAATATTTCACTTTGTTTGTGATCTGGATATTCAATCTGTCCATCAATACTTTCCTTTGTTTTTCTGTTATATTCTTAACTAAAATCTTAGTTTTTTCTTTATTTATTTTCAATCCTGCAACCTGTCCATATTCTTCTATCATTTCTATCAGTTTAGAAGCTGTTTCCAATGGTTCTTCTAATATAAAGTCCAGATCATGTGCAAATGCCTGCAATTTATATTCCTCCTTCTTTATTTTCATTCCCTTTATTTCTTTATCTTTCCTAATATTTCTATTTAATACTTCCAGAGTATAACAAATAACAATGGTGACAGAGGACATCCTGGCCTAGTTCCTTTTTTAATATTAATGTTATCTGTCAAATCTCCATTTATCATTACTTTTGCCGATTGTTTATAATATATTGCCTCGATCCAAAACCCATCTCTTCCATTTGCAGTAACATAAATTGCCAATTTACATTGTCAAAAGCTTTTTGTGCATCTAAAAACACCTAGGCCATTGCTTCTCTGGGTGTGCTTCATAGTATTCCAGTGTATTCAATATTATTCTCATGTTGTCTTTTATTTGCCACTTAGACAAAAATCCATTTTGATCAGTATGTATAAAGTGGCTCAAATATCTTTTAAGCCTTTCTGCCATTATTGAGGGAAATATTTTGTGGTTTGCATTCAGCAGGGATATAGGTTTGTAGCTTTTTATCTGTTGTAGATCAGTATCTTCTTTTGGTATAAGAGTAATATAAGCCTCTGTCCATGAATTAGGTACTTTAGTTTTTAACAAAACCTTATTATTTCAAGCATTGTAATGCTTAAAGATTCCTGCAAAGCCTTGCAAAGTTCCACTGGTAGCCCATCTGGGCCCAGTGCTTTTCCAGTATTTTGTCTATTTATCGCTTCTGTCAGTTCCATCATTGTTATTTTCCCTTTTTGCGTTATCTTAGTTTCCTCGGATATTTGGGGTAATATCATGCCCCGTTGAAGTCTGACTCTGAGGGAGAGATGGAACAGCTGGCAGGGAGTGGGAGTATGGCTCCGTGGTTGTGGAGGAAACTGGGGAAGGGCACAGGTCAGATGGGCATTCAGAAGAAGACCCAGGCCCATCCCCTCTTCATCCTAGGGCACGCAGGGAGGAGCGGATAAGGAAGAAATGTGAGTGGCATGGCCTATGGGGGAGGAAAGGGCCCTGATCCCTTTCATGGGCTGCAGCTGGGAGGACTGTTTAAAAGGACAAACTGCGCATGGCAAAGTTGCTGGAAGCAAAGCATGCATTATTCTTGTCGGAGCTGATCTGTGTTTTGGCTTCCTCCCAACTGTGGTTGCTGCATTATCTGGTAGAACAGGGGTCCCCAACCGCCGTCCGCGGACCGGTACCGGGCTGAACAAGCCTTACCGGGCCGCTGGTTGCTGGCGCCGCCATCTTTTTGGTAAAAAAGCAATTTTTCGTCAAAAAGATGGCGGCGCCATGCGAGTTGGTGAGCTTTTCCGGTAGAAAGCCATTTCTACCCGAAAAGCTCACCAGAGCGTGGCGCCATCATTTTTGACGAAAATCACTTCCGTGACGCCACCGGAAGTGATTTTTCGTCAAAAAAGATGGCGGCGCCAGCTGACGCCGGAACCGGCCGCATGGCGCCAGCTGACGCCGGAACCGGGCCGCGGCGTCGAAAAGGTTGGGGATCCCTGTGGTAGAAGTCTGCAATTAATCATCCTTGCCTGACATAGTAATTCCTTCAGTGTGGTTTGTGTTGGGTTTTTTATTTTTAATTAACTTTACTTTGGGTGCGGACTGCATTTATTTCCTCCATAAACTGTTTTCTTTAAGAGTTTAATATCCAGCTGAGGAAAATTGGACATTGGGACCAAGTTGGACGCATTAAAGGGATTTTATTCTATTTTTGTGACTTGGTTATTTTTGTGTCACGCCTGGGTGATCACAGGTAGTTCTGCTTTTTGCAGATATTGTTTAACTTTTCCTTCTTCAATATTCTCTTGATCATATAATTTCTCATAGTACTTCTGTACTATTTCTTTTTTTCTTCTTCATTTCCATAACAAACTGTTCCATGTTCATCTATTAATTGTATTATCCTTTTCGTTTCTCTCTCCTTTTTCAATTGATATGCTAACCATCTATCTGGTTTATTTGCATTTTCAAAAAAAATCTGTTTAGCTCTCCTGATTTTTTTGTGCCAATTCTTCTTTTTCCATTAACCCCATTTTGTGCTTAATTATTCCATTTGACTTGTAATATCCTTTTTTTGTGGATATCTTTGCAGTTCTTTCTCCAGTTTCTTGTAGTCCTCCTCTAATATTTGTTGTGTTTGTCTTTTTTAATATTCCTTCTTCTCGTATAAGTTATAATCAGACCTCTGATATAGGCCTTCATAGTGTCCCATACATTTTGTAATGAAGTTTCCCCATTATTTTTTTAAAGAAAAAAGCCAGTTCTTTTTCCATATTTTGTATAAATTCTTTTTCCTTCAAAATTGAATTGTTCATAGTCCATCTTGATCTTTTCTTTTGTCCTTGCCATTTGACCCATATTGGGTTATGGTTTGCCCAAGCACTTGTTTCAAAATTTACTTCTTGTGTATTGGAGATTAGTTCTGTTGACATCCAAATCATATTTATTCTTGACCATGATAAATACCTATTAGAGTAAAATGTATATTGTCTATTCTTAGTGTTCATTTCTCTCCAAACATCCCGAATACTTAATTCCTCTACCATCTTGAAAAAGGATTTCGGTAATGTCTTTTTATTTTTTTTATAACTGTTTGTGTTTGTAGTCCAATTCTATATCCACTATAGCGTTAAAATCTTCAAGAATGCATATATTATCATATTCCAGTTCTATTATTTTCTTATGCAATTGTTTGTAAAATTCTTCTTGCTTCTCATTGCTATTAAAAGCATCTTTACATTATTATCAATTATTTCCACCATCAGTATTCTTCGTTCTTCATCTATAAAAATTAATTTGGCTTTTATTGTATTCTCGATATATACTCTTTTATTTTGTTGTGCCAGTGAGGTGTATAAATTCCCAATTCTGGGATAGTCCAATACTTGGGCATGTTGTTTTTTAATGTTGTTTTTAACTTCTTGCAAGAAAATTATATCTAATTTTACTTTTTCTAGTTTATGATTTTTTTTTCCTTTTGATGGCCAAATTCAATCCATTTATATTTATTGTAATAAATTTCTTTTCTTCCATGGTTTACACTTTACCTGTAGGGTTTATTGCTCTTGTTGTTCTTTGCTCTCTTGCTTCTTTTGGTCCCACCCTTCCACCTACTGCTCCTTCTTGTGTCCTTTCATCTCTTTTTCTTTTTCCCTTTCTTCGTCCATCTCCTCTCGAGGTTCGACTATTTCCTCATCTCTTGTTCTCTCTTCTTCTTTTCCTCTAAAGTATTCATTATAGAATAGTTCTGCTTTCTCTATTGAATGCAATCTATGTCTTTGTTCTTGCCAAATAAACATTAAGTCTTCTGGAATCAGCCATCTATAATTCACTCCCTTCTTAATTAAAATTTTTGTCAAGAATTGATAGTCTCTTCTCAGATCTCTCACTTTTCTTGGTACTTGTTTTAGGACTATGATCTCCTTTCCTTTATATTTCAATAGGTCATCTCTTGCTTTCTGTAGTATTTCTGTTTTAATTGCTTTCTTAGTAAATCTCACTTGGACTTCTCTGGGTAGTTTGTTTCTCATAGCATATCTTGCATACACTCAGAACACTTCATCAATTCAATCCATTATTATTATTATTATTATTGGTATCTCCAAAGCTCCTGCCAACACTTCTATCATTATTTCTGCAAGGTTTTCTCCTTTTTCTTCCTCAATATTTCAAAATCTTAGGTAGAAATCAGCTCTGTCCATCTCCTAGGCGACCATTTCCTTTCCCTTGTCTTGCTCAACTGCTATCAGCCTGTTATCTATTCCTCCTACTTTTTTCTTTGTCTGATCTTCTCTTTTTTCTATTTTTTGAAATCTTTCTTTATTCATCATCATCATTTGTTGTATATTCTCCATTTTCTCGTCCATTTTTCCTGTTCTCTCTTCCTTTTTTCCATTTTTATCTTCCATACGCCTCCCTTGTTCTTGTATTGCTTGCAATATCGTTTTTAATTCTTGCATTGGAACTTCCTTCTCCCTTTCTCTCTCCTTCTCTTTCTCCTGCTGTAACATAGTGTGAATTGACCGCTAACCAGCTGGACTTAACAAGAAGGAGGTAGATGAAACTGTAGCAGTTGTCTTCCTCATCTCTAGTTCATTGTAATCCTAGTCAAAAAATATCTGCCAACAATGCCAGGACCAATTTTCTTTAGGTTCTTCTCTACCTTAAAAACGCAGGCAGATCTAAGTTACTGTCTCTCCTTGAAACAGACCCTTCTAGACCCAATGTTAGTAATTTGTTCTTATATTGTCTAGGGGATGGCTCCTCATACATCACTTCTCAGGTTTCCAATTTTTTTAAAGAGCTGTAACCATCACAGGAGAACGCTGTAATTCCCCTTAGTCAAGTTTTTGGTGACCAATTGTTCATGATTAATTTTCCCATATTCTTCTTTTGTTGTACTTGTGTTTTGGTCTGTGACCACAAATAAAGTATTATTATTAATCCAATTATAAAGGGAGAAAAAAGAAAAAGAAAAAACAAGGAAAAGAAAAAGCCAAGTTCTTCATCCCAAGGAGCAAGAAAAAATAAAAGTCAAAATAGAAAGAAAAAAATATATTTATAAAATGTAAAAGCAAAATGTTTAAAAATATAAAATCCTCATAGGAGTGATGCAAGAAAAAGAAGAAAAAGCAATACTAATAATAATATATATAAAAAGATAATCCACAAGTAGCATTAAAGAGGAAAAAGAAAAAGGAAGAGAGAAAAAATTATATTCCAACAATAAGGCTAAAGCAAAAAAGATAGTTTAGAAAAAGCAAAAAAGGCCCAGAGTAGATACCAGCCACACACAAAAAATCAGTTGTGATTTAAAAATAAGTCACAAAGCAGATCACAGCCACCTTGCAATATCCAAGGCATCACAATCAGAATATAAACAAGGTATAGTCCGAGGTCACAGTAGTCTTTTCTCTTTTCACTTCAGTCTCCAGCTGTTTAAATTGTTTTGCAAGAGGAACACCTGTTTAAACAGTTATTATTCAGTGCTCAACTCTCTATCTTCTCTAAATGTAAACAGCCTGTGACTGAGAAAATTTTCTCACAAATTAATTCTTTCAATCCCTTCAAAACATTTTTTAGATAGCCTCTAGGTGGCAGTGTTGCTTTGCTTTGCTTTACTTTCACTACCTTGTTGTATTGTAGCCAAAAAGTTTCCAGCAAAGATTCCCTTTTAAGAGAGAAAATAAAAAGGGAAAAATATTCTAAAATCTATCTTTAAAGTAAATGTTAAAAATTATCTTCCTTTAATTATTGTTATAAAGTCCAGTCCAGTTTAAAAATTAATTCCTTGTTAAAGTACAGTAAAATAGTCTTAATTGGTTTTGACAGTTTAAAATAGGTTCAATTTCGCCATTTATTTTCTTTTCTGTCTTCTAACTTCTTAAAATCTTGTGGTGCTCTTTCATTCTTAACCAGAATTTTTAAAAAAAACCTCACCCAAAGCCGACACACTTTATTTCTGCCTCTTCTTCCGTACTGGAGCTGTCTCAACCTTTCAGTAGCTTTCGATGGCCACTTTCCTCCGCAGCCAGGGAGCTTTTCCTGGATCAACCAGGGATTTTGCGATGTCCCTGGGATCAGCAGGATGCCTTCTTTTCTCCCACCGTCTCTTTGCAGTGGTTTGGGTCCAAACGGACCATCCAGCTGTGGGGATCTCGACAGCTCTCCGGGAGCATCCAAATCGTCCGCCGTCTTGTTGCGACATCAGCCCCGCCCTTTCCATCCCAGAGTTCTAAAGGAGCTGGCAGAGGTCATCTCAGAACCACTGCACCATATCTTTCAAAAATCCTGGAGCACTGGGAAACGACCAGAGGACTGGAAAAGAGCTGATATGGTTCCCATCTTCAAAAAAGTGGAGGGAAACAGACCCAGGAAACTACAGACCAGTCAGCCTAATATCAATACTCGGGAAGATACTTGAAAAGATAATAAAAAACAAATCTGCCAACATATAGAAACAAGTAAACTAATAATTAGCAGTCAGCACGGGTTTGTTAAAAATAGATCATGCCAAACCAATCTTATTTCATGTTTCTTTTTTTTTCTTTTTTTTTGAATAAAAGATTTATTTAAGTTTTCACAAACATACAAATACAAATAAAATATCTTTTTTTTGAGAACAGCGTGGCCCCGGGTTATCACTTCTCCATACAGACATAAACTCAATACATATTTATCTTATACATTCTAATCCATATCTTATAACTATTTTCACAATTTTTTCAATAGCTTTTCCATTTCTTTACTTCCTATAGCCTTATTTTAAATTATCTCATTCCTTTCTTAATTCAATTACATATCTTTTTCTAATTTTTAAAATCTTTCTAATCAATGTTTTTATACTTTCATCCGTCCTGTTTACAATTTCATATTATCTTTTCTCATAAAACAAATTTTCCCCTGTAATTACTAGACTGGAGTGTAACACCTTTATATCTTTTTTCAAATCTTATTTAAAAATTTAAGTTACATCTTTACAGTTATAACATTCATTTTCTAACCTCTATTTTATAACACATACCTATTTTCAATCAAATTCTGCTTGGTACATTCCCTTAAAATACACACTAAATTCTTAAAAGAAAAAAGTATATATGTATATATATCTGTGTATATATGTATAACAATAGTAAATGGAATAATTATTCTATTCAAGTGCAGCTCTGCCATTAATATTAATAACAATCTTTTACATTTCTATTTCTTTTAACAAACATTACCTAGTGATATCAGTTGTCTTTCACTTTAATCATCTATATTTCATATTTTACTTATTACTGTCTTTAAATAAAAAACCAAACAATAGTTATTAACAGTAGTCAATAAAGTTATTATTCTTATTCAAGTTCATCTTATCAACTGATAAAAATCTTCCATATTTCTTTTCAGTTTTTTTAAACATTCTTTTTAAATCATTGAGAGCCTTATTCTCTTTACAAACAAATATTCCACTACACATCAATAGAAATTTTTTCCTTATATCCTTGTGAGTCCTTCCTCTCCTCTCCTCTCCTCTCCTCAACTGTTATTGGCATCTTTTAAGGCAAGTAACTGAGCAGGGACTGACTGGGCTCTGTTTCTGTAGCCAGATATTCTGACTAAAGAACTGCATATTTTATTATAAGAAATATATAATTTATGGAACTTATGGTGTGCATTTGTGTGTTTATAGGTTCCATAATAGCAATTATGAATTCATAATTATGAATTACGAAATGGGAGCCAGTTTTGTCTAGTGGTTAAGGCATCAGGCTAGAAATAAGACGACTGTGAGTTCTAACCCCGCATTAGGCCTCACAGCCAGCTTGGGCCAGTTACACTCTCTCAGCCCAACTCACCTCACAGGATGGTTGTTGAGAAAATAAAAAGAGGAAGGAGTATTATATAAGTTTGCTGCCTTGAGTTACTTATAAAGTAATAAAGGCAGGATGAAAATCAAATGAATACTAGATAATAATTATATACCAGGCTATAAGTTTAATGAGTTTAGATACAGTTCTACCATGTTTTCCCAAAAATAAGACCTAAAGTTGTCATTGGATGGTGGGCGTGGCCAGCACCAGAGGCAGCGAGGGCACGGGGGCCAATGCTGTCCAGCAGCAGCTGCAGCCTGCACAGCACAGATGAGTAGATTACCTATCCAAGCAGCAGGCAGAGGCAGGGAGGCACTTGATTCAGACGTGCCACATGGGCCACAGGAAAGCCAAGAACAGTGGGATGGAGTGGGTGGGCAGCCACAGGAGGGTCATCTTCGTGTCTTTCAGCTTGCATGAAGCACGTCAGGATTGCCTGCCTTCCCCTTCCCCCTTTGCATCTTCCTCCCATCTGCTGCCAGTGTCACCACATGAAGAGACTTCTGGGGCTCTGCCCACTTCAGCCCACTGACTCTTGGTTTTCCCATGGCCTGTGTAGCACGGTAATATGTTTTAACATTGTCGAACAAATTACACCTAGTCCTTAACCTACAATCACAATTGAGCCCAAAATTTCTGTTGCTAAGGGAGGTATTTGTTAGATGAATTTTGTCCCATTTTACCACCTTTCTAGCAACGATGAATCTCTGCACTTACCAAATTAGTACCACAGTTGTTAAGTGGACCTAGCTTCTCTATTGACTTTCTTATCAGAAGGTCACAAAAGGTATCGCATGACCCCAGGACACTGCAACCATCATAAATATGAACCAATTGCCAAGTATCTGAATTTTGATCACATGACCATGAGGATGCTGCAGTGGTTGTAAATGTGAAAAGTGGTCATAAGTCATTTTTTTCAATGCTGTTGTAACTTCAGTCACTAAATGAACTATTGTAAGTACAACAGTACAGGGAGTACTGTACCTGTATTTTCAGATACTTCAAAATACCCGTTTCTTCAGCAAAAGTGATTATAAGGCGCCTAGAGTTGCTTAAGATGGGCAGCCACATAAATCTTATAACTAAATAAAATAAAAAGTAATAGGTGTGCCTTTTTCCTTCTGTGAAGAAATGCACAGTTATGTTTATTTAAATTACACAGTGAACTACAAAACATAAATCAAGCATGATATCTATCAGTAATGTTAAAATGAAGATTAAAATATTTCTATGTTGAAATACATTGAAAAAGTATTTTAAAATGCAGTGGGGTATAGGTACTTTTTCATATCATTGTAAATAATTTTTCCCAGTTTCCCTACGGTGGTTTTACTTTTTGAGTGGTTAAGCAGCAGTTCAATTAAAGTGTCAGGTTTTCAGGATATAGCAGTTGTCCCTACCTTATTTAAAGGCTATTTAGTTGCAGTTGTTGGACAGTCTTTAAATACAATCACTCATCTTAACTATGAAACTCATCCTGCTAAGAAATACTGTCAGAACCATGGGTGACAACAGCTAAGAAACCAAGCTATACATTCAGAAACCTCCACCCTGATTGCAATAGTAGCATTCTATTTTGACTTGGTCCTAATTTCCCCAGCCCAGCCTGTCTTTCAGTCCACTTATTTTGAACGCCCTGGGAAGGTTTTAAATTCTTGAAAAATCTAAAGAAAATTTAAATATATTTAATTGTTGCAATTATAGTTTTCCTTTCTCTTTGCATAAAAAGGTATTTACTTCCTGTGTTTCTGATTATGTTGTTGCAATTACATTCAGCTTTTATACTTCATATGTTTTGTGGATAATTTCTTTAAATATTTGTGCAAAATCACAAATGTTAGTAAATTTTTCTATGTTCATAAAGGATTTTGTAATGCTTCAAGCCCTGTTCTGGTATCTAGTCATGTGTGAATTAATGGTTGTTTTAATAACAGATATTTAAAAAACAAGTCCTAGCCCGATTTTCATGCCTGTGCCTAAAACAAACCTTTTCCCCAAAATAAGCCCTAGTTAAGCCCCGCCCCCCTGGTTGTACGAGGTCACACACAGAGTATGTTTTCCTGAAATGAATATATATGTATGTCTGAAAGCAACAACTTTCTAATCTGGTGCAACAGTGTTTAATGAACACCGTTGGGTGTTTTAATGTCGTCAGTAAGTCCTTCTGATCATGTAGATCATATAGTCAGGTTCAGCTGGGTGTAATTATAGTGATCCATTTATTTAGGAACTCTGTTCCTCATCCATATATTGCTGTAACCAGGTTCATTTCAGTGTAGTGAATTATGCTGTACAGCCTTCAATCTGAGCATTTAGCCATGAATACATACTTTAAATGTTGGAGGGGAAGATAGAAAGAAGGATGCATGGATGGATAGATGAATACTGTAGATAGAACTATATATGGATGTTATAATTATTTGCGTGGTTATTTAGCTTAATTTTTGGTACAGTAATTGCAAGAAAACCTAATAGTGAGAAAAGAAATAATAGTTGCTATTTAGTAAATTTGGTCTGTGAGCTAGAACAGATTAATTAGGTAACAGCTATGATAGGGAAGAAAAAGAATTTAATTGAGGCTGTCATATTTAAAGGTCAGACAAAACTACAAATGCTGAATGAATAATTCTTTTGAATTTAAAAGAAACAAGGCTCAAGAAATGTACCTCATTACAGTGGCAGAATGGTAGAATTTCTTCATGGCTCTTTATAATAATTTGAATAAGCCAACTTCTGGTACGAAGGCAACACGAAGCAGAGAATTGCTGATATTAGAAATAACATATTCAAATCAAATCAAATCAACTTTTATTGTCAGAGTACAATGTGTGTACAATGAGATTGGCTGAGTCTCCCTTCGTGTACCCCCTCCCAACACAACTCACAGTGAAGACAAAAAAGAAAAATCCCTAACCCAGTGAATCCTACTAACAAACACACTATCTTATTGTACCATGTGAACTTATTGCACAACACACCGGCCGCACAAGTCTATCATACTATGTTGACATGAAGTTATTTTCCATTCAGGAGTCTGATAGTCCACGGGTAGAAACTGTTCTTCAGCCTGTTGGTGCAGCTAGCTATGCTTCTAAATATTATTGCTTCTAAATATTTTCCAGTTTGCTTCCATCTTTGTTTTGCAACATTGGGGGTTGGTTAAAATCTTTTCTGATTAACCAATTACTACATTACTTGTAATTGTGGCATTCGCCTAATAAAGATATAACACAGAGTTTTATAGAATTAAAACAAAACAAAACTACATTTTCATAGGTCATTGCTGCATATCCTGTGTTCTGTTTTATACAGCTGTTTGTATTTCTGAGTTTCTAAGTATTCATTGACCACCTCATTTCTTGTTGGGTTTGCAACAGCTCATGTGAAATATGTGATTACACTACAATGGAAATAACTCCAAACCAAAAAAAAAATGTTTTAATCTTTAAAAACAAACACTTTGTAGAAGTATGTAAGTAACAACCTAAAAGACTGTTAGAAGACTTCATTGTTAAAAGAAGGCTATTCAGAAAAACGGTTTCACATTTATATAATTTTTCTCTTTTTTAATTTCAAATCCTAGGGGAGAATAAGCTGTACAGGACGATTGATGGTCCAAGCTGTCAATCAGAGGGGACGCAGCCCCAGGACACCTCCTACCCAGCCTCATATCAGAAGGTATTATAATTAATTATGAACTTAGAAAAGATGTATGGCTCTAATAAAGGTAGTCCTTGACTTACAACCACATCTGAGCCCAAAATTTCTGTTGCTATGTGAAACATTTGTTAAGTGAGTTTTGCCCCACTTTACAATCTTCCTTGCCAAATTTGTTAAGTAAATTACTGCAGTTGTTAAGTTAGTAACACGGTTGTTAAGTAAATCTGGCTTCCCCATTGACTTGCTTGTCAGAAAGTCACAAAATATGATCACATATGACCCCAGGACATTGCAAGTGTCCTAAAATATGAGTCAGTTGCCAAGAATCTGAATTTTGATCATGTGATGCAATGGTTGTAAGTGTGAAAAATGGTCATGTCACTTTTTCAGTGTCCTTGAAAGTTTGAACAGTCACTAAATGAACTGTTTTAAATTAAGGACTACCTATATAAATATTTTTTATTTTTTATCATTATTTATTGGTATTACTGACTAAGGACATACATAATTAGCTCAATCTCTCCTCTGTATTTATCTGATGCTTTTCAAATTGAATTCATTTTTGGAGATGAAAAATTATTTTACATTACAGCAAAAATTCAGTGACAAATATTGCATTACATAACTGAAAACTTGTTGAATCTGAACTGAGCTAAATATTTTTTAGTTCTTATGATATTTTTAGTATTTATATGAGATTGTTACTTTTAATAATTAAGCTTTTAATTGCACTCTTCAATAAAAATAATAAAGCAATTATTTAGGACTTTTTAGTTAGCAATTTCATTTCTCGGTCTGTCTCATGGTCTATGTAATGCATTTTGTTATTCTGTTATTGACATGACAGATGTTTATTGTACAGACCCAAAAAAGATGCAAAATTTCAACAAGGAATATACTGATAGTTGATTTATAAATTATGAAACAGCTCTTGACAGATTGCATTGCAGTTCATTAGGTAAAGTATTATAGTTCTGCTTGCCTGTTGATGAAGTAAATTAAATTAGAGTGGAGAAAAGAAAATCTTTTCCATAATACGCTTGAACCTAGAAATCAATTTGTGATGTTTTTGCATCCCTTTTTGTAATGATATGCAAATGAAATGCAGAGTTGATTATTTGAGAAAGAGAATGGAGAAGACTTGGAGATAAGTAGCAGTAACAATGAATAGTTTTCATTGAAAGCGTTAACTAAATCTGCAGTAATATCTGTTTGACTATATCAATGTGAGTAAATTTGGGAATATACTAGGTTAATCTGGGGTGACTTACATGTTATCTATAGACCACGGTCTCGATCAAGGGATAGTGGAGATGAAAATGAACCAATCCAGGAACGCTTCTTCCGACCACATTTCCTGCAGGCTCCAGGAGATCTGATAATTCAAGAAGGAAAACTTTGTAGAATGGATTGCAAGGTATATTTAAATTTCTATTTTTAATATTTAATAGGTTACAGATAGTCCTTGATTTATGACCACAATTAGGACCAGAATTTCTGTTGCTAAGGTAGTTATTAAGTGCCTGATTTGGTGACCTTTTTGCCACCTTTTTTGTGAAACAAATTACTGCAGTTCACTGAATCACATGGTCATTAAGTGAATCTGGCTTCCTCCGTTGGCTTTGTTTGGCAGAAGCCATCTAGGATGGTTGCAAACGGCAATCATGTGGCCTCAGGCTTCTGTGACCAACCTAAATACATGCTGGTTACCAAGCACAAGAATTTGGTCACATGACTTTGAAACTGCTGCAACAATCGTAAGTGCGAGGACTAGTCAAAAGTCATTTTTTCCAGTGCTGTTGTAACTTTAAACAATTGCTAATAAATGACCTTTGCCAAGCAGGAATTGTTATTAGTGATATTTATCATTCAACAAGCTGAAATTTGATTTATAGGATTCAGAATATGGAGTTTAATTTTCTGAATAGTGTACAGTTGAAAAGAAATTTTGTTCAGTGAAACCTTTTCAACACATTCCTCCTTGAAGGTAACAATCAAGATATTATTAAATGTAAAAAAGATCACAAGGCATGAAATCTTTTTTTTCCCTGTGAATTGTGGAACTTAATTTTGTTATGGAACCTCAATTCAAATAGAATTGTTTACCTCAATGAAATCTATGAATACTAAAAAGTTTGCTCATGCATGCAGAAAGAGTTGATGATTTTTTATCCATTTGTGGTCTTTAGGGATAACAGAATACAATGCACTGAAACAAATTGTCACAGCTTGTCTATAGCCTTTGCATACTTTTGCTTTCCTGAGGACTGTGGTGTGTTTTATTTAAGGTCAGTGGCTTGCCAACTCCTGATATCAACTGGCAACTTAATGGAAGAGTAATACGATCTGATAATTCCCACAAAATGCTTGTACGGGAAAATGGTATACACTCCTTAATCATAGAGCCAGTCACAGCAAGGGATGCTGGCATCTATACATGTATTGCCACTAATCGAGCTGGCCAGAACACTTTCAGTCTGGAACTGATTGTGACAGGTAGGACACTTGCATAATTTGAAAAAAATGGATTTGAGTGCCTGAACATAATGATCAACTGTGGCTCCTTTCTCTATATACTTCTTTTTAGCACACATTTTGCCATTTGACAAAAGTTTCCTGGTTGTTTTTAAAGCCAATCAGCAATATTATGCTATCCATTCTCTCTGTACTGTAACAGGCTAGTATTAAAAGCCCATTTTACTTGAAGGTGCCTAAGGTGCATATTGGGATGTGGTGACAGGTTATGAATGAGTTGCAGTCTGGCACATTGGAGCTGCCGGCTGAGACCTCTTTTTATAAAGAGGAAGCAAGAAGCAAGAAAATTAACCTCACTCTTATAACTGAATGAATGTAGATCACCAAAAGGGATGAATATATAATCTATGCTGCCATCACTATTTTGGAACCACATAACAGATGTTTAGGAGATCTGGGTGGATTGTGTTCCAGCTGATGATTTGAATTCATTACCGTATTATTCCAGTTGTACGCAGCAAATGACATATCTGAAATGGAAATGCATTTATTTATAGGGGTCTTTAAAGCTAGCTTTCATGTGAGTAGCATGCATATTGCTATGTGATTATGTAAATGATCCAACAGGAGATAGTTAATCTCACTTTTATAGATAAAAGAGCCTTGAAGCCAGCCATTGTCTGCAGTGGTTAGAATATCTGTTATGTGGCAGCCATTCATGTAAAACCAGCTCCAAAGTTATAATATTTTAAAAGGCCTTATGTGAAAGAAATACATCAATAGCTCTATATCCTGCAGAAGGTATGAAAAACTCTGCTTGGCCTATGTGCTTATCTATAGGTTTCTATTAGAAAGCATTTATAAATAAATTTTGATAAGAGAAGAAAACATCTCTGCTATGTTTTTTTTGATGAAATTCTGGCCATATTCAGACATAATAGTAAGCTCAAATTGCTAAGAAGTCTAGCTCCTTGTTCCATGAGCAGTACAAACTGAATGAACCCCTACTTGCTTTCCTTGTTAGTAGAAGTAATGTTTTTTTTTCCAGAAATTAACAAGGAAGCTATAGCAGTCTATTATATCCACACTGAGATATCTTATTGCCTCCCCAAAAGAAACAGAAAGCAAAGTTTGAAGTTGATTGGGAAGTGAGAAATTGGGTCTGTCTGTGGATATAATTAAAAGTTCTGACTTCTACATCAGCTTTTGCTTCATCATTCCCAATAGGAAAACAGAGCCAAGCTGAAATATTTGGATGGTGTGCTCATTACAGGAGAATCATCAGTAATTCTGGCAAAATATTACATTTCATCAATTCATCAATCATTTCAATTGGCTAGACCACCGCCCTTTAGGTAGCAGCAAATAACGTGACATTTTCGTTTTCCAAATTCCAACTTCTCTCTGTCAGGTACCCCTAGTGCTAAGAAATGTTAAGAGAACACACTACAAAATATATACTGATATAAGGGATGGGGGACATCTCTGTCTTTTCAGCGAAGGAACCACACAAGCCACCTGTATTTACAGAGAAACTACAGAATACAGGAGTGGCTGAGAGGTTTCCAGTGCGACTGGAATGCCGGATTTCAGGTGTGCCTCCACCTCAGATTTTCTGGAAGAAGGAAAATGAGTCACTCATATACAACACTGACAGAGTGAGGTTAGTGTCATATTCTGTTTATTAACTGTGTCACTTGTCTGTTGAATGTTTAAAGGCTTGAGCAACAGTAAACATAAGTAATACATGAACAGTTTGAGCCAATGATGCATTTACTGGCCATTGCCTGGAGTAAGTCATCTTATAGACAAATGAAGCCAGATCTAAGGGAATCATACATGTCTGTTAATTTTAAAATAACATTCAGACCCTGAGAAAGGCTTTGTACAAAGGAATTCATGTAGATAGCAGTGATATGATCATACCCCATAGGTTACATCTTCATAACAAATGAATGGTGTGAAACAGGAATCGGCATTGTCCCTACTGCAGTTGAACTTTTATTTTAGTTCTGTAGTTGAAACCTTCCAATGATACACTTTTCTATCTTCTGAACATAACCAAAAATCTCTCATTTACTCCTAAATACAGATTATCTCATAGTACTTTCAATTACCATTATTGGTTTGAGAACCAATTTATAACTGCTTAATACTTATTGCAAAATGAAGCTTTTTATTGTCATAAATTAAAATTTATAGTCATTATAAGCAGATCACATTCAAATTGACCTGATGATGATTTCATTAGCAATGAAATGCTGGATTAGACCCTGAAAGTTATTGTATATCCAGTTCCACTTTCAGTTGCAAAAGCTCACTAGATGACTTTGGATTAGTCATACTCCATCAGCTCGATCTATATTATAGGATTCTGATCAGTGGTGGGATTCAAATAATTTAACAACCGTTTCTCTGCTGGGTAGGCGTGGCTGGGTCGGCATGTGACTGGGTGGGCATGGCTAAATCGACATCACTCACCACAGCTGGCTCTGCCTCCCAACCGCTCGCCTCAAAGGCCCCAACAAGATATAGTCTCTATTTATTTACTACAACTGAACATCACTTAATGATGGTAAGCAAAAATCACAAGCAAAACTCACTTAAATCTTGCTTAGCAATGGAAATTTTGGCTCAGTTGTGGCCGTAAGTCGAGGACTACCCCTAATGAGAATGTAGGATAAGGAGCCTACTTTGCTCATCACTTTGGGGTGACTTTCAAGAAACATTTCAAGATGAAAGATTTTGGGCTTAGGTGGTGGTGATGTCACTGAAGCAGTCCGCTTCTCTTCTCGGTGGGGCAGGTACACTCAACCGAGGGCTGCAGAGGGAGATGGGGAATCTAAACTAGGGCAGCGCTCCCGGCAAGAAGGCCCTTCGGTCGCTTCTCATATGAGGAGATGAGTGAAGGGGAATAAAGAGACTGGCTGGCCACTCATTTGCTTTGTTCTCCTGTCTCCACTCTTGCAAGCTGCCTTTTCTCTTCCCGGCTCCCCTCGTCCCAGAAGCACTCCCCTCTCTGCTAACAGCCACAAGCGGGGTGGCGGGGAGGGAGGTGTCCTTTTAGAAAGGCAGAAGGTGGGCGCATGGATTGAACAGCGCGGCTTGTTTTGTAGGATCTGGAGCTTAGCAGGATCTTCTGTTTTAGAAAGAAGTGTTGGTTGTGCCCCTTGCCCTGAATTGAACTTTTCTTTAAAGCCTGGATGGCCAAGCACTGTTCCATCTCTCCAGTTGTCTTTTGTATTCCCTGCTGTCGCCACCCACCGCCTTTTGCTGGTCCACGCTGAGAAACTGGAGTTTACTTCATGAACTTCACTCTGCTCCCCCACTCCTGCATGTTAAATTTCTCATCCTCCTCCAGGCTCTAGAGCAGGGGTGTCCAACCTTGGCAACTTTAAGACTTGTGGACTTCAACTCCCAGAATTCCTCAGCCTGGCTGAGGAATTCTGGGAGTTGAAGTCCACAAGTCTTAAAGTTGCCAAGGTTGGACACCCCTGCTCTAGACCCTATTTAGCGAGATGAAGCAGATGCACCAGGTGTGTGTGGGGGGGGAGAGCTGATTTCTTTTGGTTCGGGATTGGATTTTGGCTGCTGCATTGGAGGTTTCATTAAAAGTCCTTTTTCAAAAGTGCAGCCATGGAGCCCTTCCCAGGGAGCAAAGCCTGGCTTGGACAAACTGACCCGTCCCGAAGGCAAGCTCTAGAGTTTCCACATGCCTCTGCTGGCTCAAGCGCCCTGCACTTCAGATCCCAACAGGCACAGCACCAAGCAGTGGTGGTGCTCCAGGCAGGCAGGCAGCACGCGGGCATCCCGGGTCTGCATATGTGCAATGCAGCAGAGCAGCAGTCTTGGCCCTAGTGCAGTGGTCTCCCTGTCGTGGCCTGAATGCAGAACCTGAGGTGGGGGAGAGGGCGAGTGGGCAGCATGTGGATGGAGGCCCCGTGGAAGGCGAGAGGCAGGAACTGGCGCATCCCCCCCAACCCAAGGCGGAGGGCGAGCAGGCAGCATGCAGGCAGAAGGATGGCAAGAGCCAGGCCAAAAGGTGGCCGAGCTTCACAGTGTCCACCACGAGGTGGCCCTTCAGACAAGTGCCTTACCTTTGCAGGCAGCTGTGGTGAGAAGAGCGGGCAAAGCACAGAGATCAGCTGGGCCGCATGGCCAGCATGGTAGGCCACGGCAAAGGCAGGCAAGCAGGCAAGGCGCGGAGATCAGCTCAACCACGGGGGCCGCGTAGTCCGGGCAAGCGAGTGAGCAAAGGAGCCAGAGAGCAGCAGGGACACATGCATAACTCTAGGCACCAGTCAAGGCAGGCCAGGTGAGATAAGGGGGGTCAGGGTAGGTGGGGCAGACAGGGTGGGATTAGCCAGTTCTCCTAACTGCACCCACCTCTGATTCTGGTGGTAAAAGAAGAAATTGGAGAAAGAGGTGCTATGTACCAATTAGACCTTCTAAAGGAAAAGCGGAATATACTGTAATTCTCATGAATATTTGTATAAGTACCCCTCAAAAACTTATGAGCACTTGAAATTGTTACAGGTGGGAATGAGCACTTCACTATGCTTTGGATTCTTCTGGATTGAAAGAATTAGCTAACTATAAGCTGTTGCCCAGGGGACATCCAGATGTGTTAACAGCACACATTCTTCAGGGAACCACATTCTTCAGGGAAGCTCCTTTCATGAGCATACTCAAATGTAACATATCAAGAATTGTACTCAGATCTCACGGCCACATATGATACCATCAATCTTAGAAGACTGAAGCAGAAAGTTTATCATATGATTACAGATTTTAAACTTACAGATATCATTAGGAATCTGCTTCAGAACCACATATTTTTTGTGGAGTTCAAGTAGATGGAAGAATCAAAGGTACATTTATTTACCTTAGGGAAATGTAATGGCTCCAATTCTTTTTAATATTTATACCAATGTATGGGTTATAATAACTGTATGTATACTGATGACTGAGCAATGGCTGTACATGGAGAAACATTTGAGGAGGTTGAACAACATTTAACTGAAACCCTGGCAGAGTTAGATTGATACTATTGTGATAACCAGTTAAGGCCAAATCCAGCAAAAATTCAGGTATGTGCCTTCCATCTTCGCAATAAGCAGGCTTCTAGGAAGCTGCATATTATATGGAAAAGGACATTATTGGAGCACTGCTACAGCCATAAATATTTAAGGCTCGCTCTAGATAGGCCCTAACATATAAGCAGCACTGCACCAACACTGAATTGAAGATCAGTGAATGAAAAAAAACATCCTCTATAAATAAATAAATATATCCTGAGCTCTACCTGGAGTGCCAAACCAAGGATTCTTCTGACAACAGCTTTAGCCTTTTGCTATTCGGCAAGCAAATACATTTGCCCAGTCTGATATAAATCAGTACTTGATGGGAAAGTAGATGTTGCTCTGAATGAAGCTAGCAGAATTATTACCGGATACCTTAAAACTACTCCTCTAGATAAGATCTACCACCTAGCCAGCATTGCACCACACCTTCTGTTTGCAGAGAAGCAGCATCATACAGAGACAGGCTTAAATCATTTATATCTAGACAACACCCTCTCTACGCCTACAACCAGTTCATCAGAAATTAAAATCTAGGAAAAGTTTCCTTACATCAACGGAAGACTTCAAAAGTTTAAAAGCAGAGAAGACCTATGGAAAGCTACAAAGAACCAACACTGGAACAAATCAATGGAGCAGCCAAGTCTGGTAAAAGTTGGGAAGTATGGAAATTGTTGAATAGATTGCACACAGGCACAACTAGATCCAGAGACACTCTGAAAATAATGGGATTATCCAGGATTCTTCCCTTTGCAATTGTGGTAACATGCAGACAACAACAAATATGTGTATTATCCTTTGTGTCTTGATCAGTGCACACTTGATCAGGCAGTACAACACAACACAATTAATGTTACTAGTTTCTGGGCAAAATCTGTTTAACCTGTAGATATCTTAATCTTGTATTTTATCTTCTAAATGCTATGTCGTATAGTAATTTTAATTATGATGGTTATGATACAAGTAAACAAACAAAAGTTGAAAGTGTTGAAATTGAATGGAGCTAAAATGTTTTGAGGCTTTTGATTGCAATCTAAAAATGTGGGGGCGGGGGTTAAATTTGAAGCCATGGGTAACATTACTATTTAATATTCTATTTCATTTTATAACCTTCATAATTACATTGCATAGGAGATCATTCAACTTGTGATTTCTGTACTTCTAGATATAAGCTTAATGTCACTTTCCATTTAAGAACTACTAGTACTTCTTCTTCCTCTTCCTCTTCCTCTTCTTCTTTTTCTTCTTCTTCTTCTTCTTTCTTCTTCCCCTCCTTCTCCTTTACCATACTGAATGTCAAGAGAAATGCAAAGTTCTGGCTGTTACTCTTCTGGTGACCTCAATCATTGTTAATTTATGTTGTTGTAGTATGTCTTTGATGTTGTCTCTCCGTTTTCTTCTGTGTCTGCCTTGTGTTCTTTGAACTTCTCTTTTTTTATATGCTTTGTATGTATGGAATCCCATGACATCCTCTCCAGGTGAGCAAACCACCTTGCTGGTTTTGTATGTAGTTTAGGATTGATTCTATTCCAATTTTTTCTCCTATGGTCTCATTTCTGATTTTCTCAAAATTTCATTTCCATGGTGACTAAGTTTTGCTTTATCCATTTAAGAACTTGAGTTTTAAAATACTTCATCTGACTGGGTTTTAAAGAGAAGCTATTTATCTGTCATATAGAATCATACCAAATGATTGTGAGCTTTTTATCTGATCACACTTAAAATGCTATGCAACTGCCCCGTTTAGCAGGTAGATTCAAAAATCCCATGTATAAGCACATTTTCCCTTATGGCAGGGGAAAACCCATAATGTGTCTATATAGTCTAGGCTGCATTGTTCACTGTTTTTGTAATGGTCATTAAGCAAATATGTTAGTCATAAAATGAAAGTGGTGGTTGTGAAGTGAATCCATTGTTTGTTGTAAGGTGGGTTTTGACAGAAGTAAACACTGGTTTCTGGTAAAAAGCATAATAAACCACAATCACATGACTGCAAATCTCGGTAAATGTGGGCTGTTGCTGAATGTTCAAAATGACCAGGGGACAGATCTTGGAACTTTGAAACTGTGTCATAGGTTCCATTTTTGGAGTCTATTGTAACTTCTAGTAGTCACTAAGCGACATAAGTCAAGGACTACATGTGTTCACTTGATCTATGTGCTGAAACATACTTGTTTATCATTCAGAGTTATTTAAAATAATTTATAGAATAGAATAGAATTCTTTATTTGCCAAGTGTGGTTGGACACACAAGGAATTTGTCTTGGAGCAAATACTCAGTATACATAAAAGAAAAGATACACAAGAATCATAAGGTACAACACTTATAGTCATAGGGTACAATAAGCAATCAAATCATACTAGGAAACAGTCAATATAAATAGAATAGAATAGAATACTTTATTGGCCAAGTGTGATTGGACACACAAGGAATATGTCTTGGTGTAAATACTCTCAGTATACATAAAAGAAAAGATACATTCATTAAGAATCAAGAATCATAATGTAGAACACTTAATGATAGTCATAGGGTACAATCAACAATCAAATCATACTAGGAAACAGTCAATATAAATCGTAAGGATACAAGTGACAAAGTTACAGTCATACAGTTACAAGTGGGAGGGGATGGGTGATAAGGAGTGATGAGGAGATTAACAGTAATAGTAGTGCAGACTTTAGTTGAACAGTGTTGAGGGAATTATTTGTTTAGCAGAGTGATGGCTTTCAGGAAAAAACTGTTCCTGTATCTAGTTGTTCTGGTTTGTAGTGCTTTATAGCATCGTTTTGAGGGAAGGAGTTGAAGCACTTTATGTCCAGGATGTGAGGGGTCTGTAAATATTTTGAGAGCCCTCTTTTTGACTCGTGCAGTATACAGGTCCTCGATTGAAGGCAGGTTGGTAGTAATTGTTTTTTCTGCAGTCCTAATTATCCCCTGAAAACTGTGTCTGTTGGGTTGCAGAACCAAACCAGACAGTTATAGAGGTGCAGATGATACTCAATAATTCCTCTGTAGAACTGTATCAGCAGTTCCTTGGGCAGTTTGAGCTTTCTGAGTTGGCGCAGAAAGAATTGTTGTGCTTTTTTGATGACAATTTTGATGTTAGGTGTCCATTTTAGGTCATGTGATATAGAACCTAGAAATTTGAAGGTCTCTACTGTTGATACTGTGTTGTCTAGTATTGTAAGAGGTGGTAGTATGGGAGGATTTCTTCTAAAGTCTACCACCATTTCTACAGTTTTGAGTGTGTTCAGTTCCAAATAGGGGTGGGATTCAAAAAATTTAACAACCAGTTCTGTAGGCGTGGCGGGCATGGCTTGGTTGTCATGTGACTGGTTGGACATGGCTTGGTGGTCATGTTATTGGCTGGGCGTGGCCAACTCAATATCATTCACATTGAGGCACGCATCTCCTCGCCTGGCCTCTCATGACTGGGGATGCTGCAACAGTCGTAAGTGTGAAAAATGGTCATAAGTCACTTTTTTCAGTGCCATTGTAACTTTAAATGGTCATTCCACACAAGCAAAGTACCAGCAAAGGAAGGGGGGGAAACTCCAGAGAAGTTCCTGAGACAGTCCTGCCAAGAATGTAATAAGGGTTAACAGAGAGGCAGTTTCTGTAAGCAACACCAGAATGTTTCCTTCCTGCCTTCCTTACAGGATTAGGCCAGTAATTTCTTCTAACAACCGAACTGTTTCTCCGAACTGTTTAGAATGTTAACAACCGGTTCTAGCGAATAAGTATGAACTGGTAGAATCCCACCCCTAGTTCCGGTTATACCATGAGGCAAGTTGTAGATTTATACATTTATGCCAGTTATTTAGTTATATGTTTTCATGTGTCTCTTTATTCTTTTAAGCATGCACCAAGATAATCATGGATACATCTGCCTGCTTATTCAGGGAGCTACAAAAGAAGATGCTGGTTGGTACACTGTATCAGCAAAAAATGAAGCTGGGATTGTTTCCTGCACAGCAAGACTGGATGTCTATAGTAAGATGCTATATGAATGTTGATAGTATTTGGAAGAATTGTCCCAAACCTATAGCTATTCCTTATGTAATAACAATGTTAGAGTCAGGTTTGTTGACTTTTAGATCAAACCCCGCTTATAAAGCATAACCATTCTTTTTAATATAACCATAATTGGTTCAAGCCTCTGAAAACAGCCTTCCTCGCGTTCTGGTGCATATATTCTAAATGTAGATTTGAAGAGTCCATGCCATGTCAGTGAGGTAATCATTATCATCCCCATCTAATTGTATTTCTTCGCAGGGATTTGCAGTCAGTCCATGTTCAACATTGCCATCATGTTGTGTGTGAAAAGATCTTTTGATCTTTAATTGCTGAGATAAAAAAAAGTCATTTATACTGTTACCAAGCAGAATAAGGACAAAAAGAGCAAGAAAATGATACAAAAACAAGGCAGGGAATATAGATAAAGTTGGAGATTTAAGAGTGGTAACGGGGGGGAGAAAAAAAGAGGATGGGGATATAGTGAAACCTGCTGCTACTGCAGATCTAAAAGAGTACACTGCATGATTATCAGAGAGCAAACCAACATTTATATATTTTTTTCTGTCTATAAAAATGTTTTAGAAAAGGCTGGTATAGAATAAGTCATGTTTTAGGTGAAATAATCCTTTGTCATTATTGTAACGTTAAAAAGTTTTATGTTGTTATTCTTACCTGAATTTGTTAAGATCACATTCCTCTTCTTTTATTTAGAAGTTCCACTGAAACTTGGTAGTCTTCTAGCATCTTTATAGAAATCAGTGGCATAGGAGAGTCCTGGGTCAAAGGAATACTTGTTCTTAACTTTTCTGTGTGTCGGTGTGTACAGTGATAGTTTATTTTAAACACTCTGCCAGTTAGAAATTAATCTGGATAAAGCCAAAGTCAGCTTCATATACTTTCAGGAGTTTATATTGTTTTTGACATCCATTATCTTTAGAAATCAGCATAAAATAACCAACTGAATATGTGTCAGGATTCTGGCAGTTACTCCAATTAAATCATGAGTCTCGAGCCACAGTCCCAAAACGTCAAAGGATTTACTGGAAATCAATATGTCGGCATGACCTGGGTGTAGCCGACTCTGAGACATGTAATTCACTGTCACCCTTGACCCTGCTTTTCCTCCCACTCCTCTGGGTGCATCATAATTCAATTCTCCAACGAAACACGTCCATAGCCAAGAGTCATCAATCATGCTCTCCAATTAGATTTTTGTGCGGCAGAAGCTTCAGTCATCTAATCCGTCTTTGAAGAAAATATGAATGGGAAGTACTTTCGATTCCACACTGCCACCTGCTCTTTGAAACTCCCCCTCTCTTTCTGTTGACAACTATAAAACATGTATAGAAAATGTTTTATGAGTTGACATTATGAAGCAAAGAAGGGGAACAGATCTCACTGTGAAAGAGCACAAAAAATCAATTTATGATAGTGACTGAATGTAAGGCAGCACATCTCCCTACACTTCTTATATTAACAAAACATCTCCAGTGGATTTGGTAACTTGATTTTCTGGTTGATAATTGCTATATGAATACATCTTCAGCAATTTGATTTTAGATAGTTTTGTGATAATTCTTTAATTAAATTGAATGATTGGTCCTTTTCCCCTCAAAGAAGGTGAAGTGGCTCAGTAATTGTCTCCATTTTTGTGTTTTGAGGCATTGGTAAATTGTTTCCCTTTTTCTCTTTTTTCCAGCTCAGTGGCAACAACAGTCCCAAACCACTAAGCCAAAGAAAGTGCGTCCCTCAGCCAGCCGGTATGCAGCACTTTCTGGCCAAGGACTAGACATCAAAGCTGCATTTCAGCCAGAAGCAAACCCAGGACATCTGACGTTGCAGTCTGGATTGGTAGAAAGTGATGATCTTTAAGTATTAAGTACCAGATATACCATTTCCTTTCCAATTGAAAACACTGAATGCCATTGTATGGATCAATGATAATCTACGCCACCGTATGCAAGACAGACACCTCTGTGTGCAAAAGAATCCAGCCACATCTGTTTTGTTCAGTATAACAAATTAAGAGTCTGTAGAGAGAAATGCAATCTGCATATACAAATCACCTTCACTATAACCATTTCTAATTACATTGTAGATAATACTGTTTTGAATCATCCTATTCACAAATTGAGTGAAATTTTGCAATAAATATGCTGCACACTTATCGCTAAGTGCCTTTGCAGTTTGTAAGTGCTATTAATGTATAAAGAATAGAAGTACACTAAAATGTATTAGGAGTGCATTATAATGATATTCAGATGTGCAATACTGAATGAGTAAAGCAAGATGGAAAAGGGAAAGAGATAAGTGATGTTTTTGTGTTTATAATTGACTTTCTAGTCTCAAAGGAAATAGGATATGTTAGTTTTGCCTTAATTGCATTTGGGTAGGTAAGGTGATCTTATATCAGAAGGCTTTTGACTTTTGCCTGTGGATGTGGTGCTTAGATTCATGTTACTTTTATAACAGAGATAAAAGGCAAATGTCAGACCCTCCACAAAAAATGATATGTGAGCTTTTTAAATGCTCAGTGCTTCAAAAAGCCTCAGTACTTTTTAAAATAATATTGAAAGATCTGATTGAGTAGAATATGTGATAGAAAGGAAGATAATTAGGAGTATAGAGTAAGTGGAAAATGGGTTGAGTTTGTAATAAGGGTTTAAATAATTTGCATACCATAGAGATTAGATAAGTAAGTGTTGGGGAATACAAGGAAATGTTATTACATTTTAAGCACTGCTTGCATGTATACTTGAGGTTACATTTTTGTGTTCTTGATTACTGCAGTATAAATAGGAATGTGGCTGGGACCTTGTGAAGAACTGAAAATTGTTAACCAGCGAGAAACCTAACTGGTTGTTTTTTTTCCAGTTAATGGATTTCACTTAGATTATATTAAGCAATTTTGATTCAAAATGAATTCAACTGAGAGAGAGTAGAAGGTTATTTCAGTTAGATCTGCTGAAAATAAATTTAGTCCAATGGTACAATAGTACTCTGCTACAAAGGAAAACACTGTATTCCTTATATGAAGCATGTTTATAGTACTTTATTTATAATTAAAAATCTGAATCTTTTTCTCAACTCAGTTATTCAAATACATACTTTTTCATAAAAATAGGGGGAAAAAAGTTTTGTAATATGCCATGCCATTTAATTTGCATTAACTGCTATTTCTGTATTGCTTTTGCCCTTCATTATTAAGTACACTATTCAGATTTTTAGTGGCTAATAAAATCTTCTGTCACAAAAGATAGTTACTTTTCTATGATAGCTTGTGCAGGTAGTAACACTTCAGCAATAGGATCTAGGCCAGGGGTGTCCAACCTTGGCAACTTTAAGACTTGTGGACTTCAACTCCCAGAATTCCTCAGCCAGCAAAGCTGGCTGAGGAATTCTGGGAGTTGAAGTCCACAAGTCTTAAAGTTGCCAAGGTTGGACACCCCTGGCCTAGGCAATTGAATCCTTGCCCAATTGTCAATGTGACTTGTTTAGCTTAATTACTATTTTTTAGCTTAACTAGTGGCAATTTGCTTCTTTTTATTTGTATTTATAAATCTGTAAAAGCATACTGTTTTGGATTGTTGAGTTAGTATCATAAGGGTTTGACATCAATAAATATTACACAAATTTAAGAAAAATGTATTTTTTTGGTTAAAATGCTAATAATTCTTAATGAGACCTCAAAAGAATAAAACAGCGTACTAGAGTGTTGTTTCATGGAACTTGGTAAGATTTGCTTCTAGGTTGTAGTTTTAAGATCGTATTGCAGGTAGTCCTTGTTTAATGACCACATTGGGACCAGCAACTAATCATTAAGTGAAGCACTAAGTCCATGAAACATCAGTATTTTATTATTTTACTAGCTGATAACCCAGCGTTGCCTGGATATTTTTTTATCCCAATCCTGTATTAGACAGGAAAATCCTGTAGTCGGAACTCACACTGTTGTACTGTCTGTCAGGCAATTCTTCTATTCCTCCACAAGAGAAAGCTCTGTGAAGCCATTACCATGGCAGAAGCACTTTTTTAAATCAAGTTTTTTATTTTATTCTACATACACACATCAAATGCATGAACAGTGTGGCACCTGGGTATCATACATTTTGGTGCAAATAAAAATAACAATCATATCTCTTACATTCATCAAACTTATATAGTTCTAATGTTAATATACATATTTGTATTAAATTATCATCTTTCATTATTTAATTCAATGTTCCAGTATATTCTTCTAATGCCAATCACAATAGTGTTTAAACATGCATGATAATTTCATTATTCAATTTCTAATCCTCCCTCTAATTATTGCTTCTATCTCGTTATATAAAAATGTGTGTATTAATAATCCCCCTCAAAAATAAAAACATTGATCATATTTGTTACATTCATCAGTTATGTAATTCTAGCATTAATACACATTTGTATTAAATTATAGTCTTCCATTTTTTAATTATTCAATGTTCCAGTATATTCTTCTAATGCCAATCACAGTATTGTTTACACATATATAATAATTCCATATCTTTTTGCCTTTTGGTACTGTCCATGGGGTTTTCATGGCAAAGATACTGGAGTGGGTTGCCATTTCCTTCTCCAGTGGATCACATTTTGTCAGAACTCTCTGCGGAGAAGAGCCTAATGCTGGGAAAGATTGAGGGCCACAGAAGAAGGGGACGACAGAGAATGAGGTGGATGGATGGAGTCACTGAAGCAGTCGGCGTCAGCTTAAATGGATTCCAGAAGATAGACGACAGGAAGGCCTGGAGGAACATTGTCCATGGGGTTGCAATGGATCAGACATAACTTCACAACAAACAAACCAGGCTTCTTTTGGTAGACATCCTCCTTTAGTTATATCACGTGCAACAGCCTCAGCTCTTGAAAACTGAATGTGTGATTATGCTCCTGCAGACCAGAGTACACGAACACAAACTGGCTGTCCGGTGCAAGGAACAGCGCTCTCAGATCTGAGCACATATACAGGAGCAGAATCATACATTTTCCAGCAGTTTTCCAACAGCAATTCTATCAATAGGCATATCAAACTACCACTGGCCTACCAAACATTGAGGCACCAGGAAAGACCCTGCAGGAGGAGCAGAGACCACTTTCCATCAGGGAGCAGGGATCAATAGCACCCCCCACACCTGGGCATGTGGATTCATCCTATGAAGGCACAGCCAGCCCTGTTCAAATACAGAAGAACCTGGCAGAGCTGCCCCAAGTTATAACAGACAGGAATAATGAAGAACAAGCCTGGCCGACCACAAGGTCACAACCAAAGCAACAAATTGCAATAGCTGGCAGGTTAACATCACTTCTTACAGATAAGCACCCCAGGCTGGGTCTGGTAAGGGAGGAAACCACAAGAGATAACCCTCCTTTGACTAACATGACTGAAGCAAAAACAACAGGGTTAATTATGGGTGGGAGGCGGTTGAAAGGGCCTATTACGAGCAAGGCTAAACTGATTAATGATATATAAAGGCATAGATCTCTGTAATGGTAGCTTAATACTCTTTATGATGTCCACAAAGGCTGACGAAAGCTTAGTAAGTACAATAAATATAATCTTTTAGTTCCAGAGATCTGTTTCTTCTTTTATATACTATATAGATAGAATAGATAGAAGATGATTTCAGGTTTCTTTTGCTTCACAGATCTGCAAAGATAGTAAATATGAGGAGGGATTATAAAGTTATTTTTTAAAACATTACCATAACTGCAAATGGTCACTGAACAATCTATCTCTAAACAAAGACTACCTATATATACTTCTTAATCACTTCTATTGAAGATCATTTCCTCTGATATTTCCTTTAACAAGTTATAAGAACAAGTAGGAGTTCTAATTTAAAAATACATTTGCAATGACAAGACTTCAGTATCACATTTTATATTTGTGCATGTGGGAAAAGGGGGCTCTTTCTATTCTAGGCAAAGATAAAGCAAAGAACTAATACAGATTCTAGCACAGTAAGCACTGTGTAAACACTGAAAATAAGTTACAAAAGACATTTTTCATATTAGTATGCCATTTTCTACCTCGACTGACACTTGAAACTGTTTTATACTGATTCAGAGGCTTGGCCTGTTTATGAAGGCTATTCTGACTTGTAGCTACTGTAGAGTCCCAGATGAAGAACTACTTTCTAATATTTAATGTTTGGACCCTTTACTGGTTAAACAGTTCCACCACTGATTTGATGTTTGTGATAACTTAAGACAACCATGCCTTAGGCTTAAATGAACATTCTACATAACAATATTTTTTTTTTTTTTTTTTTTGTGTTTTTTTTTTTGGTTTTTTTTTTTTTTTTTTTGGTGTGTGGTGGTTTTTTTGTTTTTTTTTTTTTTTTGGTTTTTTTTTTTGTTTTTTTTTTTTGGGTTTTTGGTTTTTTTTTTTTTTTTTTTTTTTTTTTTGGGTTTTTTTGGGGGGGGTTTTTTTTTTTTTTTTTTTGTTTTTTTTGGGTTTTTTGGAGCTAAATAGCAGAACATATGTTTGACATGCACATCATATCATCAGTGAGCCTACTATATGGAAAATACATCAGATTATAATAATCATGCAAAAGAGAAAAAATCATTGAGAATAAAATGCTTATATGAATTGACTGAATAATGTCCAACAATATTTTTGCATTGTCTGTATGAAGGTTCTAACAACAGAACCAATTCCTGTATTTTAAATCATTTTCATATCTAAAAACTTTCAAAATGGTATTGAAGGTTATTAATGCTATTCTTATGATGTGACAATAGGATGTAGTGTATCTTGGATGGATTCAGTGTTGCAGGAAAATCTGTAAGCTATAATTAGATTTTACCTTTTAGATTTTAAAAAAATTCTTCACACATTCCAAACTCTTTCAACCTGGACATTATAATCTCTTTAGATGGCTTAGATAATAATTGAAACAAATAAACTACCGAACTGCAGCTGGACATTATCTTTCCACTGCTGATTTCATTGTTTCATTTTATACAATTTACCTAGAGGCTTCTCCCTGCATGTATGACAAAACCCTGTCCCCAAAAACAGCAGAAGTGTGCTTCAAATGAATACTGCAGACAAAAATTATCTAGTTGGGAGAGTTAAAAATATACAATTATGCTTAGGTCAAACACAATACCACTTAACTGCTAATGCAAAAAAGAAGTAAGTTGGAATCAATGGCCATTGTTCTCCCCACATTTTTCATAACAAAAATAAACTTATTAATTAAGCCCTAAATGAGGAAGGGCCTCTCTTTAGGCTGATGACAACTTTCACGATTTTGAAGCACTTTGTAGGCACTCAAAAAAAAAATCTATCTTGGAAATATTCAGCTAATTAAAAAGGGAATTCATTAAAGATGTAACTAGTCAGAAATTATAAGAAAGCAAGCAAGCAAGGTTATTTCTACCCATATCACCTAGTTTCTAGGAATATATAGGGTGCAAATATATTCATAATATAGATGCTAAATGCTGATAAGTTATAGCATGGCAGTATTATTTTTTCAATTGAGTGTAGTTGCTACAGGAAAACATGCTAATAGGCACAAGAATGTATCTGATCATTACTGTCTACGGAGAGAGTTGGACTATTATGGCTATCTGGTCACGGATTCCTTTTCTTAAGAAATTGAATTGGATTCTGGGTTTGATTTTTTTTAATCCTGCTTTTAATTTTGATGACTTCAAGGTGGCATTTGTAATTAACGTTGCTGCTCTTATTTTGTGTCCAATAACACTCCTTAATGGTGTATTGGGCTGATAATGTGACTGGCTCAGTTGCCTCTGAAGATGCCAGTCACGGTTTGCAGTAAAAGGTCAGAAAATCTGTTGCTTAGCCTAATGCTATCCAGATTGAATTTATGTTATAACAGAATGATTAAACTTTTGCTAGTTTTCCACTGTTAGTTTAGTTTATCTAAAACTAAAAATAGTTGGAGAATTAGAGCATTCAAGTTTAAAATTCATTATTTTAAAAAACTTTTTTAAAAATTACAAATTTTAAGAATCCCACAAATCCCACATATATACCTTATATCCTGGTCCATTCAAGCTACATGAAATGAAAACACGTGCTGAAGACCAGAGTGGTGGGGCAATCCTGCAGTCTCCCTACCAAACCAGTGTCGTGGCTGCTGGCTCCTGTCTCCATGCATTAAAGTGTCTGAGCAGCAGCGGGAAAAGCACGGAGCGGACCTCCTGAGCCGCAGGAAGCAGCTGCCAGCAATGCCCTTAGGCGAAGAGGTGGTGACGGGGAGGCTCGACAGATAAATCGATTTCCCCTTTTCTTGCCAGGCTCCCAATGGAGCAGCGACTGGGTGGGTGTGGGCGGGGTCAACTAGGGGTGATTTTAATCAGGCAAACTGATTCAAATTGTCCCTACCACCTCAGGCCGAAGTGGTTGAATTTCACCCCGTATCACATTATAAAAAATGTTGAGGCTCTAGAAAAAGTGCAGAGAAGAGCAACCAGGATGAATAGGGAACTGGAGATTAAAACATATGAAGAACAGTTATAGGAACTGGGCTTGGCTAGTCTAGTGAAGAGAAGGACCTGACTCCGCTTTCACTTTCCCTGCTGATGGTGCTCACCCAAGTTTGTGCACCTTCTCCACCCCCTGCAACTTTGCCGCTTTATTTTTCAGGCGCCACTTGTTCTCCCAATCAACTGATGGATTCCATTTTTTTCAGCCACAACAATCCCAATTCTATAGTCTCTGCCATCTCACTGGCTTTGTTAGATAAGTCACAGGCACCTCCCCTGTGAGGGAACCGTCTACTTGCTTGAACTTCATGGGCTGCCTTAATAATTTAAGTCGCTAAAATATCCACCTTGGTCAAAAGGGCATCAGGTCAATCTCCTCCTCACTGCTGTTCTCGTAGAAGACCAAGTTAGGTTTGCAGTGGGTCAGTTCCCTCCATCTCACTGGATGGGTGAAGAGATCTCCACAACCTGCTGTGTCATTCGCTTCTTCTTCTTTGCTTTCCTGAGTTTTCTTGGCCTTTGGTTGGGTCAGGGTTCTCTCTGCTAGCACAGGATGCGGGGTTGAGCAATTGGCAGCCCAATGGCTCTCCTCCCCACATTGGAATCAGGCTCGAGGAGGGCGCCACGGGCTCTCCTTAGGGCAGGGGTCCCCAACCACCGGGCCGCGGACCGGCACCGAGCCGTGGAGCACTCTCTACCGGGCCGCAAAGAATTTTTTTTAAAAAATGGCGGCTTTCTTCACCTTCAGTGAATGCTGCTGGATCGGGGATCAAGGACACAAATGAAAGAAGGGGAGGGAGAAAGCAACCGAAGCCTGTCCTTCTCTCTGGGTCAGGTCTCTCAGTCGCTCTCTCGCTCCTCCACCAGCCCAGGAAGAAACTGCTTCAAAGAAGCGAGGAGGGGGCTTTTCCTGTCGCCGCAGCGCCTCCGAAGCGCCCGTTTCTCCCCACCCCCACCCTGTCCGCCCGCCCGCGCAGCAGGTTCAACCCAGTGCTCCGTCTGCCTGCCTGCCTTCGTTAATGGTTGAATCGGAACAGCTTCGGGCTGAGTAGATAGACCAGTAAGCTCTCCGACCACCCTCTCAGCTTTCCAGCTAGGCTCTGGAATTCCCGAATATACTCAGGTAAGTTTCCCTGCCTTATGGAGCAGATTCTGGATTCTGCCTAATGGACTAGAGTGGGATCCCCGAATCTAGTTTGAAGCTCCTCCATGAAGGCGTCAACATTTCCCAACACCAGAGTCCCTTCATTGTGGAGAAACACCACCCACTCTATGGCTTCTCCTTCCAGGTTCGAAGTAATATCATTTATACCGGCAACCTTGTCAGGATAAGCTGCTCCATATCTCTCTAAGTAATTCCATACCTGGTTCAGGAAATAGGTGAGCTTCTCTAGCCATCCATCAAATGTAGCCTTGAAGGGGGGGTTCCAGGGCATCTTGGACCAGCATGTAGCCCAGTGGCAACCCACCACTAGTGGGGCTTCTTGAGCCTGAGCTCCTACTACTGCAGGAACCTCTGGGTCTCACCCCACAGCTGCTGGAGGGGGGAAAGCAGCCCTCCCTCAGGGACCCACAGCTCCTTATCTCACTCCTCAATCCCACTGGTTGGGGTGGAGAAGGGAACAGTGTTGCTGACACCTGGCCGGTCCCAAACATTGTTCCCAGGGTTGATGGCGTCATCAATGCCACTCCATGTACCTCCGTTCTGACAAACCTCTCTTGCAGTTGCTCTACCGAAGGGCTGTGTCACATGGTCAGGAATTTCCACTCCCCTGGCTGTTCCCATTCTGCAGCCCTCCTGGCCTTCCACTTACACCCATGAATCATGGCAACCCCTGGCAGTACCAAGGATAATTCCGCCTCGGCTTCTGCCTTTCCCATCCTGCCAGCCATTGGATCTTCTGGTTGGGGTAGGAGGATCCTGCCATGGCTCCTTCATTCTACACCAGTGGCTGCTCTGCCTTCTCCAATCTCACTTTGGATTGCGTCACCACTGCTTGTGCCCCGGAGTCTGCCTGGGCAGTTACTGGTGCTTCCCACAGAGGAGCAGCCCCAAGCTTCACCATGACATCAGCTTTCTTCTCAGTCCCAGACATCATTAGGTTACAGCTCTCTCTCGGAGGCATCTGAGTAGACTGTGTTAAGTTGGTGAGAACTGGTTTTATGTCAATGGGCCAACTGGAGAATCCAAAAGAAGTAGACTCTCTCAGGATCTTTAAATTGGGAATTCCCAAAAGTGGGAATCTTGGGAAACCAGGCTCATTTAACAACTGCAGTTTAAGAACTGCAGTGATTCACTTAACAAATGTGGCAAGTTATAAATGGGTCAAAACTCACTTAACAAATTTCTCACTTAGCAACATAAATTTTGGACTCAATTATGGTCGTAAATTAAGGACTACCTGTACTATTCCAACTTGTTTTGAATAAATATTCTCACACATTTCCAGTAAACAAATATTTGTTCTGCCCATACATTTTAATTTACCTTTAGTCTTGGTGGAGTTTGACATCCATGCTTTCAAGGTAAAATGTCCTGCTAGGCTGAAACTGTATGAATAGAGGTGAGAACATGTGTTTCTCCATTGTCACCACTGACACTACCTCCATTGTCAGAGGTAGAATCTTGGCAAACTGTTTAGATCACTGGTTCCCAAAGCAGGTGGTGGGATGCCTTAGGGGGGCACTAAGAGGCAAGGGGGCTGGCAGGGGGGTGCTAGAGGTGGGCCCCTCGCAGGGCGCAATTCGGGGTGGGATTCTACCAGTTCTCTCTCTCTTTCCTTCTTTCAAGCTCACCCCATTGACTTGGTGCACCGCTCCATTCAGACTTGCTTGGGCAGCTCCCTCTGGTGCAGCGGGCTCAATGGAGTGGACCTGCAGGGCCAGCGTCTCAAACGTGGCGGCGGCACATTGGGAAAGTAGAGCAAAGCTAGAGTAGACATGGACGTGGCGAGGAGGTGGCTCTTTTTCCACCTGCACTCCTCTCGCGCCAGCCTGGAGCTGGCACTGCGAGGGCTGCTCTGGTCCAGTGCTTGTGCTGGGGCGAACAATGGGCTTGTGAGAGGCGACGGCCACCGAAGCAACAGCAGCAGAAAAGCTTGCTGCATAAAAAAGGAAGTGGGGACTCCTCCTCCTCCTCCTCTAGAGGAGAAGACAAGGTGACCAACGTTCTGGGGCGCTCATCCCGTTGTGCTAGCTGTTGTGGTCATTATTTCTGTATCTGTCCATCCATTTCTTCATGTTCTCACCGGAGGGGGGCAGGCTATGCAGATAACCTCCCCCACCCTATCATCACCCTACATGATATTTCTCTTGTTAATTTCTCCGCTCCCCACCCACCCTTGTCTCATTTATGGACAAGGCGGGGACTTTTCTGCACCCCCCTCCCTCCTTAAGAAAGGGCTGGGATGGAGTTCTGAATGCAGAGGAGCTGCTGCCACAATATTGCGAGAAAAAGGGACAAGGGGGGGGAGGGAGAGGGAGAGGGAGGGAGGGAGAGAGAGAGAGAGAGCTGATGTTACAGATTGAAATGAGGCCTAGTTTAGACTGAATCCCTTTTCCACATTGAAACATCTTTGCTAGCATCTTTGCCAGCACATTGAAACATCTTTGGCTTCTATTAAAGGTTTTGTGGACGAAACATGGTCAAGACTATCAGGAAGCTCTCACATTTTGTTGAGGCTTTAAACAGGATCCATTGGACCAGATCTCTACCCTAAAAATTACTTTTCCCCAATGTATTACAGTGCCAATTCTGAAGAAGGCAAAACCAAAATGTACTGGTAAATTACAAGGAGAACACACACACACACACACACACACACACACTCCCTTCTAACCCTGCTGGAGCAGGTGATTGGACTAGAATAGATATCTCATCTTTCTCCTCCCTCCCTCCTTCTTTATTTCTTTGTCTTTCTATCCCTTCCTTCCATCCCCCCTTCTTTGTCCCTTTTTCTTTCTTTTCCTTTTCTCTTTCTTTTATTCCTTCTCTCTTTCTCTCTCTTTTCTTTCTTTCCCTCTCTCAGGCTCGCCCCATTGACTTGACTTGCTTGGGCAGGTCCCTCCAGTGCAGTGGGCTCAATGGGGTGGACCTGCGAGGCCAGCACCTAGAACGCGGCAGTGGCGGCAAGTTTGAAAAGTAGAGCAAAGCCAGAGGTCGGTAATTTTTGCTGCAAAGAATCACAAAAGCTTCTGGGTTGGGCACAAGAAGGGACACACATGTCAATGCAATTCAGCAACATAAAATAAAGAGACACAAATAAAACAAATCAACAAGAATCAGCAAAGCATCTCTGATTAGATTTTATTCACTGCTAAAATCTAATCAGAGATGCTTTGCCGATTCTAGTCCAATGACCTGCTCCAGCAGGGTTAGAAGGGAGTGTGTGTGTGTGTATGTGTGTGCATGGCTGTCAAAACTCCTAAAACAGAAAAATACAATATTAATAGATTTTAGAATATATTTATTTTAATCTTCTATTTTCAAACACAACTAAAATGGAACCTTGTTATCTTTTCTTTTTTTTAATTTGAGTTAAAATATAATAAGGATATTGCTTAGATCTCTTCGGGGATGTTTAGAATTGCTGAATATCTTTTCATGTAGAATTCATAGTGTTTAAATTAGAAGCTGCAAGCCTCCATCTACAACCAAAACGTGACCTGTTACATAAGGAGTTTCTAAAAGGAATGCAATACTTTGGGCAACCTCCTGTGGCTGCCCAAATCTTCCAAGGGGAATTGTTTTTTTCAGCTCTTCTTCTTTCAAATGGGCTGTCATATCTGTATGAATGAAGCCTAAAAAAAGAAGAGAGAGGAGCTTATGAAATAAGATTCTCCTGGCTTTAGTGTCATATGACTTCAAAATTTACCAGTATATATCACAGCTGGACAACTAGGAGTCATTTCAAGAAAAAAAACATTGCATCCAAATTAGGAGAAAGTTATTTAATCCATTATGCATTGCAGAATTAAATAAAATTTCCTTTACATAAAGTTTGGCCAGAACAGATAATTTATCAATCCTTGGCAGCATATTCAAGTTTGAAGTGAAAAAGGCACTCATACACAGACTAAAAAAGAGCTTTAACTGACTCTAAAAAGTCAAAAATTGTCCTTCAGAGGGATGCAGCACTCTTGAAATTACTAAGACAATGGGGTATGATCACAGAACCATCAAACGTTTTGTTGCAAATAATCAACAGGGTCACAAGAAACATGTTGAGAAAAAAAGATGCAAATTAACTGTCAAAGATTTGAGAAGAATCCAATGTGAAGCTACCAGGAACCCATTATCCTCCGTTGCTGTCATATTCCAGAAATGCAACCTACCTAGAGTGCCCAGAAGTACAAGGTGTTCAGTGTTCAGAGATATGGCCAAGGTAAGGAAGGCTGAAACCCGACCACCACTGAACAAGACACATAAGTTGAAATGGTAAGACTGGGCCAAGAAATATCTGATTTTTCAAAGGTTTAATGGACTGATGAGATGAGAGTGGCTCTTTACAGACAAGATGGATGGACCCGTTGCTGGACCAGTAACTGCTACAGAGCTCCACTTCGACTCAGATGCCAGCAAAGGGGGAGGGGTGTTTACTGGTATGTGCTGGTATTTTGAAAGATGAGCTAGATGGACCTTTTCAGATTGAAGATGGACTCAAAATCAACTCCCAAACCTACTGCCAGTTGTTAGAAGACACTGTGCTAGAGGAAAAAGTCTGCATCTTTCCAGATGACCATGATTTTTATGAGGACAGTGCTCCATCGCATGCATCAAAATACTCCACTGCATGGCTAACCAGTAAATACCTTAAGTAAATGCCTTAACAATATGCCCCCCTTCCTCACTTGATCTAAACCCTATTGAGAACTTGTGGGTTCTTCTTAAATGGGAGATTTATGGTAAAGCAAAACAGTACACCTCTGTGAAGAGTGTCTAGAAAGCTGTGATTGCTGCTGCACAAAAAGTTGACTGTCAACAGATTCAGAAACTGACAGACTCCAGGAATGGAAGGCTCATGACTGTTATTGAAAAAAGGCTGGCTATATTGGTCACTGATTTTTTTTTTGGAACCATCAGAAATGTTTATTTGTAAATTTTGAGTTCTTTGTTTATTATTCTCACTTTAACAGATGAAAATAAACAAGTTTGATGGGCAAATTTTCATTTTTCATCTAGTTGCATAATATTCTGCACACTAATAATTGCCCAATAATTGGGCACATAGATATTTTCCTAAGAAAGGCAAATCCTCAGTTTTACTTTCTGAAATATTCAGATTTGAGGTTTATTAACATTTCGGATTGATCGAGAGCACTGTAGCTGTTCAATAATGAAATTACCATAATCTTCAAAAATACAATGTCTAATAATTGTTCATAGTGTAGTTTAAAAATGGTATTAATATGAAAACAATACACGAGGAATCTATTTATATGTACCAATATGTGTTGCTCAAGCACAGTACTACCGTATCTTCGCTTTTTCTTTAAAATGTACATATGCATTTATATTATATATGGACATACTTTCAGGTATCCAGTATTTATTCCTGCTATCTAACACCATTTGGCAGGATCTCAAAAAAACCCTTGTGTGACCACCTCAGGTGTCTTCCATATACGTGTGTATGTCAGGACTGTCACTGAAGTAAATTCGTCATTATCTGGAAAAAAATGTATACACTACAAGTACTACTAGCAACCATTTTAATTTTCTTTAACTACTAAATATGAAGCTGATACAATTGTGCGATAGAAATTTTTGAGAAATAACCACCCCATCTTTTATATACTATGTACCCATGTTTTGAGACTTTCATGTTCTAAAAATATTGAATCTTATGTGACAAAGCATAAGCAACTGAACCCAAAACTCACCTGGAGCAACCATGTTGACTTGAATGTTCTTTCGTGCTACTTCTTTGGCAAAAGAGCGTGAAAATCCAACTAATCCTGCTTTGCTAGCACTATATGCACTTTGACCTGCACCACCTTTTAATCCAACAATACTTCCTAAAATAAACATAAAAATAAAGCCCAAGTTTAAAAATTGTAATGATACAAATTCAATTTACAACAACAGTATTGAATGTTGATAACTTTTAATTTTAAAAATTGCCCATTTTATTCAATTTATTTGAAGGACTTACAATGAAGATTCAAGCTGTCATTTGTATAAAATAACATGTACCCAATGCACACTCAAAGATTTAAATCAATATACCAACATGTCACAATTTTTCAAGAAGCAACTGGACTTTCTGGTTTTTACTCTGAAGATGTTTGGCTGGTATCCAAGAAACTCTGTTGAGAGAGGGCTGTGACAGAGGGGTAGGGATACCACATCGTCTATCTCCAATCTACAACACAGTCCTTTCAACAGTTCCAAGAAGGCTACACACCAATTGGCACTACTCCGGTGACTCTGATGACAACAGACAAACCTTCAATGACCTGAACAACCTGCTAAAAGAATGCAAATTACCAGCTGTATGCAAAGAGTATCCTTCCATTCCCAATCCTCCAGTCAGAGCTGAAGAAACTTCTTGGATGAGAAGCCAAATGTCTTCAAAGAAAAAACCATAAAGTCCAGTTGTCTCTTGAAAAGCACCTTTGGGACAACCATGACCTGGCGACTAAGAATCTCCATAGACAATATATCAACAGTAACTGTGGTGAATTAACAGGATATAAATATAATGACTTTCTCTGTAGTTTTTGTTTTTATACATACTTGAAATAATATAAAATTAAAATAATATAAATAATATAAAATTTGTGGTATACATGTAATAGAAAATGCAATTGATTATACAGTACAAAGGATATGAGAAAATAGAAAACATAATTAACTAGAAGGGATTATGTAGGAATGTAAAATATTTATAATGAATGTATTATATTTTTGGTTAAGTGGAAACAAAGAAAAAAATATGAAATGATTATATGAATATCTCTGGAATATGTAGAAGATATATCGTAGATGGGGGGGGGGTATACCATGTGGATCCTAAATGTATTAATCTTACTTTACTTTTACTCGTTTTTTTCTTTCATTGACTGTCTAATTATATATTGGTCTTGAGAAAGTTATAGATAATAATACATAATGTAACATAAAATAGATGGTAAGCTGAAAATGGAAATAATATGGGATAAAGAATTGAAAATATATGTGAGGATGAAATCATTCTGATATTGAATTAATGAATTGAAATATGAAAGGGAAATTTATCTAAAGATTAGTTGAATGGATAATAATTTGAGATGATATTAAGAAAGTTAAAAATGTAACTATGACTACGTATAAATATTGTAATCTGGAACCACGTTGCTCATGTGAAGAGATGTGTAAAAAATAAAAAAAACTTTGGGGAAAAAAATGGTGCTGGTTTTGGACCCTGCCATAAATTTAATCTCGTTAGGATAGTAGCCAGCCCAAGAGCCATTGGATATAAAAGCTGTTTATTCACCATCTTTGCAAGACAGAGGCCAATGTAATTTGCTCTATTGTCTTTAGAAAGTCATGTGAGGAAGGTGCTGGTTTGTATGGCAACCTCCGATGGTGGATATTGATATTTTATATAATGATCTGGTCCCAATCTAGCACTGAAGCCTCCCCCTAGTAAGAGCCTGGCTTTTGGATGGTCCATGTGGAGTTTACTAATATAGTGTTCCAACTCCATCCATCCTGCATTGGTTTCAGCTTTTCTTAGCAATGGTGGAAGATAAACAATTATTAAAAGCAGGACTGAGTCCATCTTGAGAAGGGCCATAGCCATATGTTTTAAAGGGACAATAAGAGTGGTCTGCTCTCAAGCTGGTAGAAATAAATATACCCAGCCTTCCCTTCAGTCTTCCTGGGCCTCTGTCTGGCCTTGTTTCTAGCTTATATGAGTGATAACCATTTAGCACGAGGTCATCATCGGTCCAAGTCTCTAACACCAAAATGATATCCTTATCTAACAGGGATCAGAGTAATTTAGGCCTCTAAAATGGTACCACTCAGCTACATTCCATGACAAAATGCTTAAGATATTTTTCTTGCACTGGTCTTCGTATTGTCAGTATGAATTCTCAGTAGGGGCGTTTGTTGGAAGATAATTATGCTGGGTAATGTTGACACCAAAAGCTAGATACTGTTAATTGATGCATTTAATTTAGTATATTTTGTGAGTCTTTGGGGTAATCATCAACATCAAGGGTAGCCTCCACATTTGTGTGGGGCACTGAGGCATGCCTCTGCTCTGATCGTCAGCTAGTGGCTGGATTAGAGTGTCTTCACCTTTAGTAATTATCTCAGCAAAACCCATGTCCAGAACCCATGTAGATTTATGTCCATTTTTGGAGAGATGTAGCAGGGGATTCATCTTGTGAGAAGATTTTGAGGGCATTTCCGACTCAAATGAGGGTGGAGAATGGATTATATCCTTAGTATTTGCCTGCCTAGGATGTCCACTGTACGATGGAACCATTTTCTGTCAGCTGTTTCTCAGTCTGGGTCAGTCAGTGCAGTTACCCAACTGTCAGCCTGTGTGAGGTTATCTTCTTTTACTATTGAAGTAATGGCAGATTGTTGGATAAATATATTGTCACAAGGCTGAGTGACTGGTGGAGCCAAATTAAATAGAGACTTTCCTGTAGATTGGGTTATCAGCATCTTTTAGTTCATCCAATCTTTGAAAAATATTAACTTGCTTAGGTTCCGGCAATGCACTGAATAGGTCAATCAGCATTTATTCTGGCACATCCTCAGCAGTTTCTGCAGCTGTTTGTAGATCACTCCTTTGCTTTCTGAGGGTCAATTCAGTTGCGGCAGCTCCAGGCTTATCAGTATGAAGGCTGTTGCAGCTTGGTTTTAAAGCAACAGTTCCCTCTTAGAGAGACTGGTTCAGAAATGGGCATATTTTGTCTGAGCAAAGGACCCATATTGGAAATATTGAAAAGGTGCTGTGGAAAGACTTCATTCTAAAGAGCATAGAGGGAATTGTGGACTGCTTGAACAAGAACAAAATTTTCATACATTGCCTTTTCACTTGCAGCCATTCTGTGCATAGTAGATCTATCAGAGTGAATTCACAGTGGAGCAGCTGGCTCAGAGACATCCTAACAGCTTTTCTATCACTCCAACACCCTCTATTCAATTCTGTTGTCATAAATTTGCAAGATAACCTAGTTAGTCTGCAGACTATAGTTATATTGGTCATCTCTTAGGCCTTTATGAGTGTTCTTCCCTTTCACATTTTTGGAAGGAAAAAAAAAGGCCTGCTCCAGTTTCAGTTCCTGAATTAGCCATCCCGTATCTATTGGTAAGCATCTTCCTGCAGTATTTGGGTGGCTCTTAATAAACTTTGCAAAAGACTCTTTGAAGCAGTCAACCTTCTTTATGACAGTTGATAAAAGGTCATAGATTGAATTTACAATTTGAGCTGTAAGCAAACATTGTCTAGAGGGGAAATCTGTTACATTTCCCCTTTTTAAATTTATTACATTCCCTTCCTATGCAAGGAAAGTGGCTGCTGAGTTCTAAGGAGGGGAGCCATTTTCTGAGGAGAGAGGGGAGGGAGGGAGGGAGGGAGGGGGAGGGAGGGAGAGAGAGAGAGGAGAGAGAGAGAGAGAGAGAGAGAGAGAGAGAGAGAGAGAGAGAGAGAGAGAGAGAGAGAAGTAAGTTCTGTTTGCTTTCAAGTTAGGTTTGTAAGTCCCATTCCAATGAATCACATAAATTAGATTTATCTGATAAGGAGACTGCAAATGAGTTACTTACTGGAGCAGACTGTCTGTTTGCAGCATAATCTTCCATTTTCTGCTGCTTCAATAGCTTGGATGAGCTCTGCTGCAGACTACTGTCTCTTTCTCTTTTTCCCCATTCTTAAAAATCCTGGCTTGTAGTATTGTTAAAATGTATCTAAAGCGAATAGAGGTAACCTCTTTATAAGTGCTTTTGTAAAATCAGATATGGGTTAAAACGGGTTAAAAGTGAAGTAAAAATACAAAAAAATATAAAAGTTTAAAAAAGAAAAGAAAAATCTGTTTAATTTTGAAAGAGCTCTTTACAGCCATTGCTGCCTCATCGATAGCAGCCTCCTACCCTACAGAAGCTTCCTTCCCTCATTTTCTAATTATTAATGTTCATTAGAGCAAACATGCCCCTCCAGCTAAAAAAATTCTTCTCTTAGATACATAGTATGAAAATAAATAATAAAAGGAAACTTACATGAGAATCTCTCCATAGAGTTGGTACAATAATGTAAAATACATTATAACTGAAATAATGGTCTGGATCTGAAGGCTTATGAGGGCCAACTGTTCTTTCTTGTTTCTTTTCCAAATGTGCAGAGGTAGGGATCTGGAATTGCAGTGGAAAATGTAATTTGGAGCCTGCATAACCAGGTATATTTCAATTGATGGCACCTCTTAAAATAAAAATGCCTTTAAAGGTTTGCACATAGCTGCATGCTTCCCGCACAGTACAAATAACTTTTCCCCTATTAAGCTTAGCTACAATAGTCATTATACAGAGCTGTAATTTCTAAAGTATTTTTTTTCTTAACTACTTGTATAAGGATTATTCTTTATATCATTCATGTTGTCTTGTATTCTTGCATGGACTGCACCAGTAGAGACTAAACCAATTTCGTTGTATACATGATGTACAATGACAATAAAGGTTTTGAACTAATTTTCATGCTTCTTCTTCATCGAGGCTTGCACAAGAAGTGAAGAGTTAGGACCACTTTAATGCCAGGGTAAGACCATATTTGGAATACTACACCGAGTTTTGGTCACCACGATAAAAAAAAAAGATGTTCAGAAAGAGTGCAGAAAAAGGCAACAAAGATGATTAGGGAACTGGAGCCTAAAATATATGAAAAACGGTTGCAAGAATTATGTATGCTTAGTTTAATGAAAAGGACTAGGGATGGCATGTTAGCACTGTTCTAGTATCTATGGGGTTGCCACAAAGAAGAGGGAGTCAACCTATTTTCCAAAGCACCTGAAGGCAGGACAAGAAGCAATGGATGAAAACTAATCAAGGTGAGAAGCAATCTAGAACTAAGGAGAAATTTCCTAACAAAACAATTATGGATGTGGAGTGACTTGTCTCCAGATGTTGTGGTTGCTCCAACAGTGGAGATTTTTAAGAAATATTGGACAACCATTTGTTTGAAATGGTATAGGGTTTCCTGATTGAGTAGAGGATTGAACTGGACAACCTCCAAAGTGTCTCCCAACTCTGTTATTCTGTAAAGTATCAGTTTATCCTGAAATGTAAAGTACTTTCTATAGGTAAAAGATACCACATACAAAGGAGAATTTTAGACCCAAAATATTAGGGATACCTTTCATAACAACTTTCAAATATATTAACTTATATAACTTATTATTGAGAGTTTCGCAGCGATAATTCAGCGCCAGAAAAATAAACACAGATGGCTGATGGTTCATTTAACATCTTTATAAACATAAGTAGATTTTACAAACCAGTTGTAGATTTCTCCAACATGGAGCAAACTCAGACAAACATGTTGCAAGTTCAGAGCAGAGCTCCAGTCTTCAGCAAGCAAGCAAATTAGTTTTCATCTTCAATAGACAGACTCAGAGCTTCACATAGCTGCAGAGTTTCAGAGCTTAACATAGAGCCACCCCTAAGCTACTTTTAGTTTCAGTTTCCAGCCTAGGCTACTTCTAGTTTCAGTTTCCAAAACAGTCCTCACTGGCTGGCTTAGTTGCTATGCCTATTCATTGGCTGACCTTGTTACCAAGCTCTATTCCACTTCATGAATATACTGACATATTTTAAACACTGCTTACATTATTTCCAGAAAAATAATGTATTAAATGTAGTACTAAAATAATGAATCAGTTTGCTTAGGTATACATACCAACATTAACAATAGCACCACCCTGCTGTTGAATCATACTCTTTACAGCAATTTTACATGTCAGCATGGTTCCCAAAAGATTGGTGTGAAGCTGAGATATCATATCTTCAGATTTGGTTCGTAACAGTAGTCCATCCCTGGAATCAAGGAAAAAAAACTAAATTGTATTTAATTGATTATAGATGATCAATTCTGAATTTATTCTAAAAATTTCTTTACAAAGTTGTGTACCTAAACTCAACTTACTATATTTATTAAAATAATGTTGCCGATTAAGAATTAACTATCACTTTGTATGTTTCCATAATATTTTACCTATGTATCTTTACTTCAACTATCATTCTGTAACTTCAATTATTTGAAGTTCTGAAGTCTTATAGAAGTTTAGGTATCTTTTAAACTCTATATAATTCTGTTTAGCATTTTATCAGTTTATAGATTCAAGGAAATTAAAAGGATATGTCAAGATTGTTTCGATCTTCCTCTATTTGGTTAAATCAGGTGTGCTGTGAAACAATGTGGTCATGGGTTCTTTGGCTAATTCTGGATCTATGGATGTGAACATGGCTGTGACATCAAATGAGGCCATGATTTTGTCTTCATTTATAGTTACATCCCTGATTGCTTGAAGGCACTGTAGTGGAGTGTTAATGGAGTGTTTGTTTCCTCTTGTGAGGTGCCCAAGCTTTTTTGTTAATTCTTTTGTAGAGGTTCCTGCTAGTGATATGATTGGACGGAGGGGTAGGTCAGGTTTTTGTAATTCGGGTGTCCATAGAAGCGTGGGAGGATGGGTCCACTGTTTCTCATCCATTCCACTGCACACCTGACTTAACTCACTGCATTAAGATTGAAACACTGAGGATTATAGATCTCATCTGCTTAACTACACATTTTCAATTTGATAGACAAATTAAGGGTACATCTATGGGGTCATCGCTTGCAGGACTTATGGTGGAGGTCGTCATGCAACATCTAGAACCCATAGCAGACAGTAACTTCACCATAACAAAAAAGGACCAATTAGAGAACATCCACAGAATTATCAATACCATTTTAAAGGAATCCAGTTTACTAGAAGAGAGAGAGAGAGGGAGAGGGGGGAGGGAGAGAGGAGGGAGGAGAGAGAGGGAGAGAGAGAGATGGAGAGGGATGGAGAGGGAGGGAGAGAGAGAGGGAGGGATGGAGAGGAAGGGAGAGAGGGGGCGGAAGGGAGAGGGAGGGGGAGGGAGAGAGAGGAAGAGGGAGAGTTTTCTGTGGGAAATGGGTCCAAATGGCTCTTTGAGTGTTTAAGGTTGCTGAAACAGATGGCCAAGCTAAGTGCCTGAAGGATCCCATCCTGTCACTCAGAGTCCAGGCGCTTTAGCGAGCAGCGCGCTGGATTCATATTTGTGGTCCGCGGGATTTAAAACTTAGTGGTCTCTGAGGTCCAAAAGGTTGGTGACCCCTGAGAATATAAACGGACAGCAAATAGCACTCCTTACCAGCACTGATGCTGTTACCTAGTTTGTGTAATAAAATGTCTGCAAGAAAACAAACAAGCTCAGAGAGCACCAAGGATCTCTCAGTGTTAACTACTGTAAAGAAGATATAACTATTCTCTCTGTGTGTCTCTATGTCTCTATATTTCTTCTATAAGTTTTGTATTTTATTCTCTAAAACAAATTAAACTGCATGCTGCTTTTTACACAAGATGTTTTCATATGTTACAATTAAAATGTTAAACTAACCTGTTGATACCTGCAGCATTAACCAGATAGCTTATATGACCAAGTTTGTTCTCTATTTCTTTAAATGTTTTTTGGATGGCTTCTTCTTTGGTGATATCACAACTCAGTGCAAGATGACCTGCTGTTTTGAAATGAAACTCATGATATGTAAATTACTCAAAATCAGGTTTGCAATTTTTAAAGCAGAACTATTGTAAAAAAAAAAAAAAGTAGTAATATTTAGATAACTGAAAACATCAAACAGTAAGGATGCAAGTTTTTTCTGAACAGTATTCATTGGTGAAAAATATTATTTTGTTAAAATATATCCAGGCATTCAGCTCCTGATCAAACAGCAGGATATTAATCCAACACAACACTTTTTCCCTATTAAAAGTGACTTTCAAAGTGTCTCCAATCAAACAAGTTAGCAAATTGCTATTAGATAATGGGCTGTTTTAGTACTTCTATATACTAAGGTACTGTATATGTGAAAAACAAATATCAACATGTACTTACCTCCTAATCTATCCACTGTAGCTTGAGCCCTGTCCAGATTTCTTGCTATAACAGCCAGGCAATATCCTTTCTGTGCTAGGAGCTGTGCGACAGCCTGACCAATTCCCCGAGAACCTCCAAAAATGGCACAAACCTTTGACATCTCCAAAATACAACTGACAAATAATTACTATTATTGATAGCTAGTAGACATATATTGCTCCTGCATATGAAATAATTTCTGACTATTGTGTCTAATTCTGATTCCATTCAGATTTGTAAATAATGCCACATTTAATTTCTAATGTACCAAAGATAGGGCAGCGTCTTTGAGATAACATTTAAGTGAAATATTCTTGTTAACTCATACTTTGAGATTATGTCCAAGTCTTTTTATACTCTGCATAAATTCTTCCTAACACTGCCAAAAGTTGACTTGAAAAGTCAGTCTTCATCTGCACTGTGAAGATAATAGACCAATTAAATATTACCCATTTTAATAATATAGTCCTCAACTTACGACAATTGAGCCCAAAATTTATGTTGCTAGGCGACAGTTGTTAAGTGAGTTTTGTCCCATTTTACGACCTTCCTTGCTATAGTTAAGTGAATCACTGCAGTTGTTCAGTTAGTAATACACTGTTAATCTGATTTCTCCATTGATTTTGCTTGCCAAAAGGTTGGAAAAGATGATCACATGACCCTGGAACACTGCAACCATCATAAATAGGAGTCAGTTGCCAAGCATCTGAATACTGATCACATGACCATGGAGATGATGCAACAGTCATAAGTGTGAAAACAGTCATAAGCAGTGGTGGGATTCATATTTTTTACTACCGGTTGTGTGGGTGTGGCTTGGTGGTCATGTGACTGGGTGGGCATGCCTGAAAGGCAACTTGGGCTATAAAAAATAAGTTTGTCTCTCTCAAAACATCCCAGAGCCGTGTATATGAAAACTGAATAGGTGATCTCATCTGTAAGGTTGATCACCCTGTGTTTCACATCTTCTGCTAGAGCTGTACACTGAATAGCTTTCTCAAACACGTTGAGAGCCTGAACAGAAAAGAAGAAAAAGGACTCTGGAACAGAAAGACACAAGGTGCCATTCTCAAGAACATGAAGGGGTTACATAGATGGCCATTAGCAAAACAGAAGGTCCAAGGTTTGACTCTCTGGAAGATATTTTTTCCCATTGTATCTGGGGTTTTTTCTTTCTGCTTGGCTCTCAGCCATTCTTCTGTAGGAAGTTAGCACCCACCCCTCTCCTAGAAAAATGAAATATCCTAGTTAATATTAAAAAGGCAGACTATTTCCCCTAAAAAAATAGAAACTCAGAATCAAAAACTCACCTCAGAAGCAGAAGCTCACTCCCACCTTTGTTAATGGGTGGACCATTAAGGCCTGGGCCAAAGTATTCTACATAACAAAGGCCTCTACCCATCTCACCACCTGGCCTAGGAAGATTGCATCAGCCAGCACTCAGGTGAAGCCATGTGGTCCAGACAAAGCCTACAAAGTTAGTTAAGACCCCCAACCCTTGGAAGCTTGACAGCCAATGGGATACATTTCTTACACAGGAACAGGAAACACTAAGGTGGGGCCCAACAGAGGGTATAAAACTGAGGGTCTCTCGGCATCTCTGTCCTTTTTCTTTTCCTTCACCCAACATCTTGAAGCATGTGATTGTCCTTTTCACTTTGGAGCTCCAAGCCATGTGGTCCTGTCCACCGTTAGACCATTTTTCTAAACAGCCTCCATATTTCCAATGTCTTACCCTCCTCTTGGAACTGAACCCAGAAGGATAATTCTTCCAACACTTCCTTATCACAGACAAAAAAATCCCAATGGGCAGCTGTAAGGTGTCTGCAAAAAACCTGAGAATATCTTGGACTCCATAAGGACAGAGGGAGCTAATTTTTCTACAAAAACCAAACAGCATGTTCTACTATTAGTTACCTTCAGGGGAAACTGGTAGATAGGGGTTGATTTTGTTCAGGTCATTTAATATAAAATACAATAGGGATGCCCTTTCTGCTGCTGGTCTATAGTTCTCTCTGGCTATTAATTTGTATTTCAGTAACTTTAGCCTCTTTTACATAAAAAAATACAAATTTTTTTTTTTTTAAGAATAAAAATGGACTTTTTTAATTTTCTTTTTTTAAAGAATTAAAAATAATCTGTGATGATATTGTGCTTTAGAGAATTACAATGTTTTCTACATTACTTCACTTTCACTGCTGGGCTGGTAAATCACATAGACATATATTTAAATTGATCATGGCTTTTGCATGGCTTTTTTTATTTATTTATTTATTTATTTGATTTGCCAATTGTTTACAAGATAATAAGTATAAGAGTATACATAGTTGTGAATACATGAAATGGGTACATATATGAAAAATAAAAGAATAAGAGAAACAATAGGACAGGGACGGTTAGGCACGTTGGTGCGTTATCCCTTTCTCATCAATATAATGGAACTGTTTGTGAGCAGTGGAGACAAATTAATCTCCCACATACCAGGATCCTCATGTGCATTTTCCATGTAAGGTTCATCATTTTGGATTAGAATATACTAAAAAAAAAAACAACCCCTTAATCATCCATTTTACTAACTCAATTTAAAAGTTTAATGCACTCTATAATATGAATCCTGATGAAAAAAAGAAAACACGAATTGGCTTCAAATAATGCAGTTCCTTTTAAATAACCTGGTTCTCTTCGCCCAATCTATCTCAGAGTTGGGAAGAAAAACGGGAAGAGAAAAGATTTAGTTTATGATGCCTTTAGCTCCTGAATAACAGGTGGGACATAAATCACTAACTAAAAAAATAAGCCAGTCCACCTACTACGCAGTTCAAGCATGGGACTAAAATAGTAATCACTGATGGGGTGGTTGAAGACCATTCCAGTATGTCCTTAAACAATCACCCTCAAAGTCTCCATTAATTTTAAATGCCAGAAAGCACAAATCCCAGAGATTTAGCAGTCAACTCAAGAAAAGAGATGAAGTACTTCAGAGCTGCGGCAGCAGCGGAAGGCGAGCAACGGAGGGGGGGGGGGCGAAAGGAGGCGGCGTACCTGGTTGGGGGAAATGCGGCGGCAGCGAGGCGGCAACGGCGCGGCGGCAAGGAAGGCAACGGCAACAATCTGGGGTCGTCGGGGCTTCCGGGACCAGCTCCCGCCCCACTGCAAGCTGCAGCCTATCAGCTGTTCTCTCCTGCTGCCGCCCACGCAGTGGTGGGATTCGATTTCTTTAAACTACCGGTTCCGTGGGCGTGGCTATGTGGTCATGTGACCGGGTGGGCGTGGTTAGGTTGGTCAGGTGACTGGGTGGATGTGTCCAGGTCCAAGGTCATAAATGCAAGGAGTCATTCACTTTTTTCAGCCCTCTGAATAGTTAGTCCCTATGTGTAGGGAAATAAAACTCAGCTAGTCCTCGACTCAGGACCACAACTGGGCCTAAAGAGTTGCTTAAGTGAGAGGTTTGTTCAAAGTGAGTTTTGCCCCCGTTTTATAACCTATCTTGTCACTGTGGTGAAGTGAAGCACCGCAGTTGTGAAATGAGTGATACGGTTGCTAAGAATAATGTGATGGTCATAAATGTGAGGACCAGTCATAAGCGTGAGGACCAGTCATAATTCACTTTTTTCAGCCCTCTGAATAGTCCCTATGTGTAGTGTAGAGCAATGAAGTAAGGTTGTGTCCAGCCGGATGTTCTGGAACACTCCAAAACAACAGCTGAACTTTATTTGGGAAAAGAAAAAATATCTGAATTTTAGCTATTTTAAAATAATCCAGGCAGCTTTTCTTCCCCAGACCAATTTCTACCTGTCAAGTGGACTCTGTCTGAAGGGGTGGGTCATGGGGAGAGAGGAGGCCCAGCTGTCCTGACACCAGGTCAGCCTGAAGAGATTCCAGTTTCCTTCCCTTATTTTAACAGATTAACAAACAGACCTTGTAGGTCATCTAGTCCAACCCCCGCCCCGCCCAAGCAGGAGGCCCTTACACCATTTCTGACCGATGACAGTCCAGTCTCTTCCTGAAAGCCTCCAGTGATGAAGCTCCCACAACTTTTGAAGACAACTTCTGTTCCATGGGTTCATTGTTCTCACTGTCAGAGCATGGGTGGGAGGGAAGGGTCACACAGTCCCTGGACAGAGCAACTTACAAAAATTAAGTGACTGGTGAAGACTGGCAAGCGAAGAAAGCGGATGAGGAGCAATCGGTAATATTCAGTTACTTTTAAGAGTGTCTGACACTATAGTTAGCATTTAAAAGATGTTCTGGAAGAGGAACAAGTTTCACCAGACAAGACAGGCTGAGCTGAAAGTGGATTTGAAAATAACTATCTATAAAAGAAATATGTTACACTGTATATATAAAAGAATGGCTGATATTTTCATAATTACAATTAATTAATTGAAAAATAAACACTTAAAATGGAAATACAATTAACAAACCAAGGGAATTTGTTATTTTGTGCCAGTATTGGCACAAAAATCTTTCCTAGCCAAGTCTACTTTCTGATTGATTATCTAATGCAGGGGTCTTCAAACTTGACAGCTTTAAGACTTGTGGACTTCAACTCCCAGAATTCCTCCTCCAGTCATATTAGCTCAGGAATTCTGGGAGTTGAAGTCCACAAGTCTTAAACTTGCCAAGTTTGAAGAATCTTGATCTAATTCCTGCCTGTCCACAGATTCTTAGCTTTATTATTCTCCACAATCTCCTGTGGAAACTCCTTGATGGCTGGCTGGAGAATTCTGGGAGTTAAAGTCCATACATCTTTCAGCTGAGAGACTCTGAGTGTTCTATCTAGTGTGGTAAATCCCTGCTTCTGTGGATCTGGTGTTTAGTGCCTGTTCTTGTGCTGTTATGATCTTTTACACACACACACCACTTCAGGATGGGACGTGTAGAGGCCTCAAGGGGCAAAACATGGGCCTGTTTTCAGGCGGCAGAGTGGTTCTCAGAGCCAAGCAGGCAAAAAACGGGACATGCAGAGGCTTCAGGCCAAAAGAAACAGGCCTGTTTTTGGGTGGCAGAATGGTTCTAGAGACCAAGAAGGCCCAAAACAGGTCGTGTGGAGCCTCAGGAGGCCCAAAACAGGCCTGTTTTTGGGTGGCAGAGTGGTTCTGGAGGGTGAGGAGGCCAAAAACGGGACACACAGAGGCCTCAGGAGGCCAAAAATGGACCCTCCCTTTCTATTTCACTGGAGGCCAGGGAGGCCAAAAATGGACCCATTTTTGGCTTCCCTGACCTCCAGTGAAATAGAAAGGGAGGGAGGGAGGGAAAGACACACACACACACACACACACACACACACACACACACACACACCTTTCCACCCCCAGGAGCATAACTAAGTTTAATTTACATTGCTTTTTTAAATTAAACTTTATTAGTTGTGTGCATTGTTTAATGGACTGCTAAATTTGCCATGCCCACCCAGCTGGTCCAGCCTCCTAACAGTCTGAGGGACTGTGAATTGGCCCCCCTGTTAAAAAAGTTTGAGGTCTCCTGTTCTAGAGTCTCAACATCTTTTTTATAGTGTGGTGACCAAAACTGGATGCAGTACTCTAGGTGTGGTCTTACTAAGGCTTTATAGAGTGGTAATAGTACCTCCCTTGATCTTGATTGTATCCCTCTGTATTATCTGTTACATAATGTATCTTTTTGTGTGCCTATATACACTTTATACTATGTAATATGTATGTACACATATGGCATATATACATAGGATTAAATAGTGTATTTTGGATGTTCGGTAGTGGTAAATAAATAGAGAAGGAAACTGTATCTTGTTGAGGCCTTTGAGGGGCCAGGTGAGGCAAGCCACCTGGTGAGGCAAGGCCGGGCATGACAAGGAGTGGGCGGGGAGGGACGAGGTGGGGTCTGGGATGTCGAGGAGAGGCCAGGCAAGGCACCCCTTGATGTGAATGACGTTGAGTTGGCCACACCCACCCTGTCACATGACCACCCAGCCATATCTACCCATCTGGCCATTAGGGCAGAGAACCAGTTGTTAAATTATTTGAATCCCACCACTGAATATATTTCATTCAAGTTAAATTATTAGTCCAAATCGCTACAGTAGATAAATTCTTTTTTGGCAAAAAAAAAATATCTTTTCAATGCTATCTGAGTATCTTTATTTTTCTAGGTTCTTTACAAATTGTGTCAAATTACTTTTTTTGTCATATGTTAATTTTTTTTCATCATTTTGGCATCTAGAAGTTAGGGCTAACTTGCATAATTTTACAAGTACCTTTGTGCATGATATTGACAAGTAACAAACTCTTTAAAAAGATTCTAATCAGAATTTAGAAACAACCTTTCTTCATTGTACTATAGAAATTCATCATTAATGTTGGAACCTGACTGGATAATTTTTATACTTTGGATTGGTTTTTTGTGTAATGTTTAAGTTTAATCATTTGCCTGTTTTTCAGAGTTTTACTCTGAAAAGTTGAATTTCCAGCTTTATTTATTTCTCTGGGAAACAAGCCGTTATTGCTGCTACTTGAAGTATGCATTCCCACAAGCTTCTAAATGCTTTCCAATCACACAATACATCATTAACCTCAGGCATTCATTCACAAGCGGATCAAATTCATTATCTAACATTGTCAAGGCTTCCTTTGGTCTATTTCAACACTCAGATTGCTATGCTAGGAAAGGAACTTTACAATAACTCACTGGCTCTTATTTCTCAACTAATTTTCAAGACAGTTCTCTTTCTGTGATTTCTCGATTTGCAATGGAGTTGTAGCCAACATGCCAGATGCACTTTTTCATCAAGAAGCTGGGCTTGAAAACTGCCATTACATGGCAGTCTTTGTTTAAACCTAACAAAATCACACTAAGATTTTTATCAATATTACACTGTCTAAATTTTGCGTGAACAATACTTCAAGGATTTGTTCCTCAAAGAGGTTTAATTTATTTAAAATACTTTATAGGGAGCATATGAATTTGTAAGAGGCTGGCTTTATAGATTTTTTTTCTTGAAACTGAGACAATGTAACGTTAGGTTTTTAGAAGCTGAACTTCGATCGTCATCAGAATTATTAGAAGCTATTGTGATGGTTGTCTCAGCCTGAAACATGTTCCTTAAAAATTGACGAAGGATTGGTGACAAACAATATCAGCATTTACTATGTCACCCCAAAATAGCTTATTTTACAAACTACAGTATTACCGTATATACTTGAGTATAAGCCGAGTTTTTCAGCCCATTTTTTGTGCTGAAAAAATCCCCCTCGGCTTATACTCGAGTCAGATTCCCCTCTGAAAAAAAAATGGTGTGGAGTTCCGGAGCTGGGCAGGCGCTTCCCTGCTTCCGTGTTTCCTTTGCAACTTTTAAGCATGGGGGCTGTTGGGAGTTGCTGCCGCCGGTGCGGCCCCAGTCCCGTGTCGCCTCTTGCAGACAGTGTGTGTGTGTGTGTGTGGAAGGGGGGGGAGGGAAAGCAGGCTTGTTCCCAGAAGTCCTCCAGGCGCAGTTCCTTCCTCAGTGGCCGTCAGTGCCTGCCTTCCTTGCGGCTGCCGTGCAGGACCCTGAGGTGGCCAAAGGCAGCTGCCGGCCACCAGCACGGGGCAAATGGCCGCATGACCTTTTCCTTGGCTCGCGCCCTTGGCTGGACCTCCGCGGCCTGCCCTTCCCTTCCCGTCTTGGGTGTGCTGTGGCCGTTCTTCAAACCTTGGCCGGCCGGCCGAAAGGGCAGCCTGGCCCCTTCCCCATTCACCTGTCTTTCCCCTGCCTGCCGTGTAGGCCATGGAAGGGAGGAGGGACCTGGAGAGGACGTTAAACGCCAGGGTGAAGGAGAGTCTGGGGTCTCTGGAAGATGCGAAGAGGGGAAAGGTAATCGGGGGGGCGGCCTCCTCTGGGGCAGCTTCGGAGAGAGGGCAGGCCATGCCCAGTGGTGCCCCTTTGCCTCTTCCCTTTGCCAGGCGATGGCGGAAGAGAAGCTGTCGGTCTGGGAGAGGCTCAGAAAACAACGCAAGCCGCCACCACCACCTCCTCCTCCTCTCCCGAGCGGACTGAAAGCAGCTGGGGCTGAGGAAATGAAGCCAAGCGGAGCCAAAGCCACCTTGGCTCGCGTTGTTTTCTGAGCCCGCGAGCCTAGAGCCAGGGCGCTTTCATTGCACGGCGGAGCTTCTTGTCTCGGGAAAACCGGGCGTCGTTGCTTCCCCTGAGGGGAGGGGCGATTCTGGGCTGCACGATTGGGGGACTTCGTGGCTTTGGGTGGGTGGGTGGGTGGGAGTGAGGACGGACAGAGTCTGTGAAGCGGGGCTTGCCTGCCCTTGCTGGCTGCCTCTGCCTCCTTAGGGGCGGGAAGGGGGCTCATCTGGACCAAGGGTGAGTCTCCCCCTCAGTTTCCCCTGAAGGATCTTCCGTCGCTTTTGCCTTCTCCCTACATCTCCGCTCAGGTGTCCGGCTGAGCCCCAGCCCGTCGGGAGTTGCTGCCGCCAGTGCGGCTCCGGTCCCGCGATGCCTTGGGAAGGGTGGGGCAAAACCAGAAGCCGCTGAGCCTGAGCCTCCGGTGCCGCTGCTGCTGTTGCAAAGCGCTGCCGCGGCTCTTCCTTTTTGCCTTTCCCTTCCCAAGGCGACGTGGGACTGGGGCCGCGCCAGCGGCAGCAACTCCCAACAGCCCCAGCCGGACACCTGAGTGGAGCCCGGGCGGAACTGCCTGTTGCCGCCATGGGCGCCGCTGCGGGTGCCCGACTGCCCAAGTAAAGAACATGGTGGCGCCAGACCATCGGAGAAGCGGAGCAAAGCCGGAGACCAGCAGCCGCCTCCCTCGGCGCAGAAAGCCTCCCCCAACCAGCCGGCCGGTCTCCTCCTCCTCGGCCACACAGAACAAACAGGCAGAGAAGGAGGAGAGCAGCTGGCCAGCCGGGGGAGGCCTCCCGTGCTGCGAAAGAGGCAGCCAACGATGTCCGGCGCTGGCTGCTCCACGCGCTGGCTGCTCGGACTTGCCGGGCCCGGCACATAGAACAGGGCGGTGCCGGATGTTGGAGAAGCCGAGCGGAGCCGAATCGCCCTCGGCTCGCGTTGTTTTCTGAGCCCGCGAGCCTAGAGCCAGGGCGCTTTCATTGCACGGCGGAGCTTCTTGTCTCGGGAAAAACCGGGCGTCGTTGCTGCCCCCTGAGGGGAGGGCGATTCTGGGCTGCGCGATTGGGGGACTTCGTGGCTTTGGGTGGGTGGGTGGGTGGGAGTGAGGATGGACGGAGTCTGTGAAGCGGGGCTTGCCTGCCCTTGCTGGCTGCCTCTGCTTCCTTAGGGGCGGGAAGGGGGCTCATCTGGACCAAGGGTGAGTCTCCCCTCAGTTTCCCTGAAGGATCTTCCGTCGCTTTTGCCTTCTCCCTACATCTCCGCTCAGGTATCCGGCTTGGGCCCCAGCCGGGAGTTGCTGCCGCCAGTGCGGCTCCGGTCCCGCGTTGCCTTGGGAAGGGTGGGGCAAAACCAGGAGCCGCTGAGCCTGAGCCTCCAGTGCCGCTGCTGCTGTTGCAAAGCACTGCCGCGGCTCTTCCTTTTGCCTTTCCCTTCCCAAGGCGACGCGGGACTGGGGCCGCGCCGGCGGTAGCGACTCCTGACTCAGGGGGCCTCCGAGGGAGGGGAAGAGAGTGACTCCTGCCTCCCGCTGTCATCATCATCTTCTTCTTTTGGGTTAGTGAATCAATTAAACCTTTCATGATAGTGAGATCGTTTCCCAAATTAATTATTTTTATTTTTGAAATTTACCAGTAGCTGCTGCATTTCCCACCCTCGGCTTATACTCGAGTCAATAACTTTTCCCAGTTTTTTTGTGTAAAATTAGGTGCCTCGGCTTATATTCGGGTCGACTTATACTCGAGTATATACGGTAGGTGAGGGGGAAAAAAGAAAAAAAAGGAGGGAGAAATTTCAAAAACAGAAACTAAAAAAGAGTAGGCCCTGCTAACTTTTGATTTTCATTATAAGCCTGTAATATTATAATCATTTTTCTAGCATTATTCCTGCAAGTGAAGATCTGTTTTTCGTATCTACCAACACTATCTTGCACAATCAAGTGCAGTATCTGGGTTCAACTGGGCAATTTTCATGTCCGCATTTATTGTGTCTTGCCATCTTTGCTTCAGCCTTCCACACAGGCACTTGCCATCAGTGTTAAGGTGGAAGGTAATGCAGGCAACAGCGTGGGGTGCTGCTTTTTAGGACATGGCCATACAACTGTAGGCATTCCCCCCCACCCAATCTTCTCAGGGATTGGATGTTGGATGTATATTTTGTGTATATTCATAGATATTGTACTCTCTAATTGCAAATGGAGATGTGGGTACCCTATTTTTCTTATCTTCATTTTTAAGTGCTCTGGTTTTATTGTATTGCGACCAGTTGCTGGGGTGCATCCACAGTTTCGTTGTACTTGTACAATGACAATAAAGTTCTTCTAATTCTAATTCTATTGGTGCAAAGCCCATTTGCTGCTGTAATGTGTCACTGCTGACATGATCAGGAAGAGAAATATCTAATGACCAATGAAGCATGTGCATCCCCATGGAATGTATAGAGCGCTCAATGCATTTGGTGGTTGGCCAACACTCAGTGACCTATAAAACTACTGCACATACCCTTGTTTTATACACCTTCAATTTTTGATAGATTAGCATGTGTTGATTACACAGCGCTTCTATTGCAGCAATGCTTTGTTCTCTCTTGCAGTTTTGTTTATGTGTGTGTGTGTGCACGTGCATGTATATAGATGAGATATAGAGATAGATGATAGAGAGATATTCCAAACCTTGTTTTTGTACATACAGAGAAAGTAAGAAGGGTTATACATATGAGCATATTGTATACATTAATATTTGCATTAGTACCCTGAATAAATCCACAGAAGAATACATTTCACCTCCATGAAAGGTTAAGAACCATTATCTGCCATAATAGTTCATAGCATGTTTGGGTGTATGTCTTTCAACTTCTAGTCTAGGGCTGAGATAAAGTAACTAGTCCATAATCACACTGTGCCTATGGAAAAATTAGAAACTAGAATCTGGGTCCCTCTGTTTCTAATTCAATGTTTCTCTCTTTATGTGTGTGCATACCTCCTTTACCATAAAAGGAAAATAAAAGGACAAAGATTATAGTGGGAGATAAGAATTGAAGGTAAAGACAGTTTCAAGTTAAATCTTGCCAGTGTTTTAATATTTAGAACAATTAAGTGCAGAGAAAATTCCTCCTTAAAAAAGGTATTGGCTCAGAATTTGAAATCAATTGGGAAACATAGTCTAAAGGGAGTTCCTGATAACTCTAGTCCAATAACTGATATCAATTGATATAAAAAGAATTATTTCATGGTATTGCATGGGAACATCTAATCACATATTGTGCATAATCCTTTAAATCTTCCTAATCATTGGAAAATTTACACTCTGAGTGATGCTTTCAGATTCATAAGTAAGGCATGTGCTGCCCACACATACATACAGACATCCATTTCTAATATTTAGTTATGTTGCAGATGTTTCACAAAATAGTGCTTACTGTACTTTCACTTAAGCTTTCAAATTATTTGATGTTTGCATGGTTTGGAGAATGGCAGCCACACAGACTGCATTTCCAAACAGTCTCAGGGTATCCATATTTTGTGGTTTCTAGGAAAAGAATTGCAAATACGCTCTTATATTTTCTAAAAGAAAAAAGTCCTGCATATTTACTAGGTGAGCTATGAGCTAGAAATCATGGCACTAAGCAATTAAACGTATTTCACACAGATGTTAATTTTAAGGGAACTAGCAAATATACAGAGACAAAAATACTTCTAATATATCTATTAGAAGGTGAATTAATTTAGATTCCTACTATACTCCTACTAATTCCTACTATACAGCCTATATGTCAGACCTGGTCCAACCTGATCCCTTAGAAAAGAAAGACCCTTGATTCCATTTGGTTAAGGCAAAGGATTTTATTTTTTTACTAAAGGTGTTGGCTGCAGTAAAGTCAGATTAGTTCTGAATTTTCCTGCACTCAAAATATATGGAAAGGTTCGCTTGCAACCCATTTCTCCTCCCTTGGTCAGTCTGTTTGCACCAAATCAGAGCTCACCAAAATGTTTTGAGAATGCTGAGATGTTTGGAGCTAATCTGCATATTTTCTCAGGGTACTTGGCTTTGGGACGCTGGTACAAACTGGAACCGGGCTGCTCTGGCCCTTATCACCTGTCATTCCCCCCTCCCTATTTCCCATCATGTAAACTGTTGTGAACGAAAGAAATGTAATTAATACAGATTCATTTGCCTAGCAGGATCGTAATCCTGCACGTCCTATTGGCCTATATAATGGCAAGTTGTGATTGGTCCATTCCAAGCAATCTGACTGGCTGTTGGCGGGCCGCGACAAGGTTCAAACGCTATAACACTATCCATTGGTTATCCGGATAGCAGCTTACGCTATAAAAGAGTGACTGCTAGCCGGGGTTTTTTTGTCTCTGTTATGCTTGTGAATAAAGAGCTGAAGTTCACGGTTTACAGTCTGGTCTCCGTTCATTAAACCCATGCCTCAAACTTAACACTGGCGACGAGGATGGGATACGGAGACAATAGAGCTGAATAACCCTACAGAGCACCAACCGAAGCACGTGGCTGAGAGCGCCTCTACATCGGCAGGATGTCAGGTGGCGCTATACCACCCGCTCCTTTTGACCCGGAAAAGGAAGACTGGGAGTCGTATATGGATCGGTTCCAAATGTTTTTAGAAACCAACAATTTGAAAGACGCAACAGCCGGAAAGAAGCGGGTGGTGTTCTTGACCCATTGTGGACCAGCCGTTTTTAGAATGGCAAAGGCGCTCGCGAAACCAGCTGAAGTGACAGCAATGGATTGAGACAACCTCGAGCCTATCCTACGGGCTCACTATGCCCCCGCCATACCAACGTTGGTTCGGAGACACGAATTTTATCAACGGGATCAGCGCTAGGGTGAAAGTATTGCAGACTTCATCGCTGACCTAAGAAACCTGGGAGGCCTCTGTGGGTTTTCAGACCTAGAAGAAGCTATGCGAGACCGCATAGTTCTGGGGTTAGATGACCACGCAGTACAGAGCAAATTCATGGCAAAAGGGGACATCGATCTTGCAGATGCTATTGCTGACGCTACCGTAGCAGAGGCAACCAAGAAGTCAGCCGCTCAAATGCGCCGCACAAACGCACCGCTCCGTCAATTCGCCCATGAAGCCTCGCCTCAACTAGAAAGACACTCAGCGACAGCGCACCATGAGGACCTCGAGTCTCAATCCGAGAGTGATGAAGAAGAGGTTAACAGACTTCGGGCCGAACGAGATCAACAAACTCTAAAACTTCAGCGCCCATGTGCGGGTTGCGGGGGAAACCACCCGCGATCCGGTTGCAAATTCCTCGACGCAATCTGCCGTTCCTGTGGGAAAAGAGGCCACATCGCACGGATCTGCAGAAGTAAGAGAGAATTCAACACAAATAGAAAGGAGAACAACCTCCGCCAAACCACAGGAAAGCTCCCTGCAAATCGGGATCATTTGAATAACCAATGGAACAACCATGCCTACAACAGCAAAACATCTACTCTTCCAGCACGGCGAGAAGAGACTCACCAGACTATTATTATCGGCCATGCTTCATCATTAGACAAACAAAAGATCCGAGTGGAAGTGGCCATCGAGAACAAACCTTGCCTGATGGAAGTCGACTCCGGATCGTCCCTCTCGATGGTTTCCTGGAAGACCCTTAAACAGCTGATCCCTACCATCCGTCGGCAAGACCTCAGGACACAGAAAATCATCCTCAGAGATTACCAGGGGAACTCGATCCCAGTTGTCGGAGTGAGTCAAGTCCATGTATCTTTTAAAGATCGTGCCGTGTCTCTCCCATTAACTGTCGTCGATGGTGACCAGCCCAGCTTACTAGGCCTACAATGGTTCGCCCCACTCGGGATCGAGGTGGCGGCATTCACCAGGCTGGAAGCGATGATTGGGAAGAGAACATCGTCCAGGAATTCCACGACGTGTTTTCGGACAACTTAGGCAAGTACAAGGGGACCCCTATATCATTTAGCCTCAATCCAGAAGTAGCCCCTATCCGCCTTAAGCCTCGTCGGGTGCCGTTCGCCCTTAAACCCAAGATTGACAAGCAACTTGATAAGTTAATAGCCCAAGGGGTGTTGGAGCCTATTGACCACGCCCATTGGGAAACCCCAATCGTAACCCCCATCAAACCGGATGGGTCGATCAGAATTTGTGGAGACTACCGCGCCACTCTGAACCACGCACTCCAACAGAGCGCTTATCCGGTGCCGGTGGTTCAACATCTTCTCCACTCCCTGGGCGGCAGGAAGATCTTTGCAAAGTTAGACTTAGCGCAAGCGTATCAGCAACTACCCGTTGATGCGGAAACCGCAGAGGCACAGACTATCGTTACACACTGCGGTGCCTTCAAATGCAACAGACTCCAGTTCAGAGTGAGTGTAGCCCCAGGGATATTTCAGAGTCTAATGGAGAGACTTCTACAGGGAATAAAAGGGGTTGTACCATATTTCGATGACGTGTTAATTGCTGCCCCAAATAGAGTAGAGCTTGAAAGGCGTCTCAGATTGGTTTTACATAAATTTAAGGACGCCGGCCTCAAGGTCAAAAAAAATAAATGTCAACTATTCACTGAAAGGGTAGAGTTTCTCGGATACCTCCCCGATAAAAACGGTATTCAACCTACCGAAAACAAGCTCAGGGCAATCAAGAACGCCCCAAGACCTAGAAATAAGACTGATCTCCAGGCTTTCCTGGGACTTATTAACTTTTACAACATCTTCTTGTCCCAGAAGGCGACCGTAGCTGAGCCCCTACATAGACTTCTCGACAAGAAAGCCACCTGGGTCTGGGGACATCGAGAAGAATGCTCTTTTCAAAAAGTGAAAGATTTATTAACATCCGATACTGTTCTAATGCAGTACAATGAGACCTTGCCACTAAATATTACGTGTGACGCATCACCATTCGGGGTTGGAGCCATCTTGAGTCACGTGTTACCAAACGGGCGTGAAGCTCCCATTGCATACTTTTCGCGGACATTAGCGAAGGCTGAACGAAACTATAGCCAACTTGACAAAGAGGCTCTTGCCATTGTATCGGCCGTGAAGCGATTCCATGAATATGTTTATGGGCGGCCCTTTACTCTAATTACAGACCACAAGTCTTTACTTGGCATTTTAGCAGGTGATAAACCAACCCCATACATATTATCGCCTAGAATGACTCGCTGGTCAGAATTCCTAGCAGCCTACAGCTACGTACTACAGCATCGCCCGGGGAAAGCCATTCCCCACGCTGACGCTTTGAGCCGTTCCCCACTTCCGGAAACCGTCAGCGACCCAGCTCCAACCCTCACCACGTTGCAAATTGAAACCCTCAACTCGCCACCACTAACGGCAAGAGATATCGCTGCCGGCACAAAGCGAGACTCTATCCTCGCAAAAGTCCTCAGTTGGGTCGAACGCGGGTAGCCAGTCGAAGAAACACCTGCCATTTTCATGCCGTTCAAGCACCGGCAAACGGAACTATTCTCCCAGAAGGGCTGCATCCTATGGGGAGATAGAGTCGTCATGCCAGAGAAACTACAGCGACTCGTCTTGCAAACCTACACGAAGGACATCCGGGCATCGTCCATATGAAGGCTCTCGCTCGAAGCTACGTGTGGTGGCCAGGCATCGATAAACAAATTGAAGCCTGGGTTACCACATGTAGAAACTGTCAAGAAGTTAGCAACGCCCCACCGAGAGCAATTCCCACCGAATGGGAAACTCCTCAAGGCCCGTGGTCCCGCATCCACATTGATTTTGCGGGACCCACAAAAGGACACACTTTTCTCTTAACCGTGGATGCCTACTCCAACTGGCTCGAAATCCACAAGATGAAAAGCACAACTACTGACTCGGTCATTAAAAAACTAGATAGATTATTTGCAACACACGGTTTCCCGGACGTTCTAGTTTCCGACAACGGACCCCAGTTTACGGCCCTCACCTTCGAACAATACTTGGCGGACCGGGCATCCGCCACGCCCTAACCGCCGGCTCACCCTGCGGCAAACGGTAGGGCTGAACGAATGGTCCAATTCCTTAAAAAGACACTCCAAAAAATGGATCCGGGGGACATCGACGCTAGACTGAACAAAATACTCTTATTACAACACATTACCCCCCACAGTGTCACCAACAAGACCCCAGCCGAACTTTTAATGGGGCGGAAGCTTCGCTCCCACCTCGACTGACTACACCCAACTTACTCGCCAGAGAAACCCTGTGGATCCAGCGGAACCTATCGCCAATTCAAGGTAGGCGACTTGGTCTCACGCAAAAACCTTTCCGGCGAACCGCTGTGGGTCCCAGCCACCGTAGTCTACCTTACTGGCCCTAGATCTTACCGCCTTAAGACGACAGACGGCAAGATATGGAAACGCCACATAGACCAACTCCGATCTCGTTTACAATCAAACATCAGCGACCCCCCGGACTTCCAAACTCAGGGGGGAGGGAATACCGAGGGGGACGAAGACCGCATAGACGACGTAATCGGGGACAGACGGCCACTCAACCGAGTGCTCGCGCCACCTGAAGAAGGTCCGGGATCAGGGGCATCCTCCCCGCAGAGGAACACCATAGCGGAAACATGCTCGCCCGATCCAGGAATAAACTTAAGGGACTCTGATAGTGTCGCGGAATCAACACCGGACGAAGACGAGCCTTGCGTTCCACCGGCACCGAACTTTAAACAAAAACCAGTGGAACAGCGAAAATCGGATAGGCAGGTAAAACAACCTGCATACCTGCGTGATTATGTCACCACGGCCATCAAACGAAACCCAGGGGGGAGGGGTGTTGTGAACGAAAGAAATATAATAATAAAGATTCATTTGCCTAGCAGGATCGTAATCCTGCACGTCCTATTGGCCTATATAATGGCAAGTTGTGATTGGTCCATTCTGAGCAATCTGACTGGCTGTTGGGGGGGCCGCGCCAAGGTTCAAACGCTATAACACTATCCATTGGTTATCCGGATAGCAGCTTACGCTATAAAAGAGTGACTGCTAGCCGGGTTTTTTTTGTCTCTGTTATGCTTGTGAATAAAGAGCTGAAGTTCACGGTTTACAGTCTGGTCTCCGTTCATTAAACCCATGCCTCAAACTTAACATAAACAAACAGCTCTATTGCCCTTACATCCTTCCCCCACCCTCCTTCTAGCCTTTTATGGCAGGATGCCTGTGAGGCGCCAAGCCGAACCAGGCAGAGCTGACACTGTGCTAAACTGTTGTAAAATTGAAAAAAAATGCATTGTTTTGGAATAATTGCAATGTATCCTCACCAATTAGCGGCCCTATGCCTTTTCTATGGAAATCTTAATGAATTTAATAGAATCCCCTTCTGAGAAAACAGGGCGTTTTGTGGTGGGAGGTACTTGTTAAGTTCTAAGGAGGCTAGGGTAGTTGAATCATTGGATAAGTTAGTCCATTAAAATATATTGGCCTATATTAAACAGTAAAATAAATTCTGATAGTAGGCTAAGCATTTTGAAAATAGGCAAATGAAATGTCAATGTATACTTTTCATCTTTCTTAGAAAAAGGTCTATTACATCCTTAGAATCCCAGCTTTTTAATTAATCCAATTCTTCCTTAAGTCTATTGGCTGTTTCAAACCAGTCAAATGAAATAAGCAGGGTGACCCAGACTATGTGCCTCACTGTATAGATGATCACCATTTTAAAGTGATTTAGTGGCTGATATGCCTTGTCTTACATGTGTGCCCAGACAGGGCCTGAGAAAATGATGCAATTAACCACAAGAGAGCTGCCCTCAAAAGTAAAATTACAGCCTGCAATTTTGAACCAGGAAAATACATGGTTTTATGTAAAATGTGACCATTTCTCATGAGTTATTTCAGGACAAGCATGCTTTTTTAATATGCCATGTTGTCATACATTCTCTCCAGCTCTGATCCATTATTATGATCTTCATATTTTTAGGAAGGAGTAGACTGAATCTGGAGGATCACCAGTTGAAAAATAGTATTTTACCATAAGTCCACCAGTCTGGCTTCGCCACCATTTCTTTTCTTAAAAAAGCTTCCTGGGGAGACACCCAAAGAGGCAACCTCATAAAAAACCTTATTTTTATGTTTATTCCAAACTCTTAGTATGGTTCATCTAGCAAAGTGGTTATTAAATTCAATATTGACTTTGTCATATCATAGATAATCGTGCCATCCGAACTTTAATTCATGGCCCTCTAAATTGAGTAGCCTCTTGTTCTGGAGGTTCACCCACTCTTTTCAAATCTGATAAACCTCAACCCCCTCTTTCCTTAGCATCTTGCAGTAACTTGTATCTAATTCTAGGTTTTTTCTCTTGCCATATAAACTTAGAAATGTCCCTCTGCCATTGTTCAAATGGATTATCAGTTGCAAGTATTGGTAATGTCTGGAACAGAAAAAGCATCTTTGGCAAAACAGTCATCTTAACTACAGAAATACTACCCAATAGTGATAAATGCAATGTGTCCAGTAGTGGGATTCAATTTTTTTTTTACTACCGGTTCTGTGGGCGTGGCTTGGTGGGCATGGCAGGGGAAGGATACTATAAAATCTCCACTCTGAGGTGGTATTTGCCGGTTCTCCAAACTACTCAAAATTTCCGCTACCGGTTCTCCAGAACTGGTCAGAACCTGCCGAATACCACCTCTAAATTTGTCCCATATTTGTAAGTCCTTTTTAATATTCCAGAGAGGCACATAATTATTTGGAACAATTTTATATTTGTGTTTGTCAACATAACCCCCCATGTATTTTACCTTTTTCTCGACCTTAAAACCTGATTTTTTAGTCAATATATCATTGTCCTGAGGTGACATATTCTTAATCAATATTGTTTTCTGTTTGTTTATTTTAAAACCCATCAAAGCCCCAAACTCATTTAATTTCCTCAACAAATATTCTGTTATTTTTGGGTCTTGCAAAAATATAACTAGATCATCAGCAAATGCCCTCAATTTATAAAGTTCTCTCTTGATAGTTATACCCATTATTTTCTCATCTTGCCTTATATCTCTATTCACAATTTCTAACACCAAGATAAACAGAAAAGGAGACAAAGAGCATCCTTGTTTCATACCCTTTTGAATTTCACATGAATTAGTTAAATCACTATTAATGACAATTTTTCTGTGACAAATTTTCTGTGACGTGTGAACAGCTTTGACCCCTTGTATAAAGTTCTCTCCAAAGTCCTTTCTTCCACCATTTTAAACATAAAAGCCCAATTTAAATTGTCAAAGGCCTTCTCTGCATCTAAAAATATTAAAGCTGCCTGCTTCTCATTATGATATTGTAAATATGCAATAATAATCAATATAGTCCTCTTAGCTGTCCTTTTGGCAGGAAGCCAGATTGGTCTTCATGATATGCTTGTAAAATCTTCTTTAGTCTTTCTGCCAAAACTGCAGCAAATAGTTTATAGTCCTCGTTTAATAATGAAATTGCTCTGTAATTCTTTGTAATGTCTTGACCCTCCTTCTGTAACAACACAATATTAGCTTCCTTCCACATTTGAGGTATCTTTCTCCCCTGTAATATAACATTCATTGTATCTTTTAATGGTTGAATAAGTTAATCCTCAAAGCACTTATAGTATTGGCTTGGAAGGCCCTCTGGACCTGGAGCTTTACCTGATTTCATTTTTAATGACTTCTGATATCTCAAAGACAGTTATTGGATCATTCATAAGTTGTCTCTGAGTTTGTGATAATTTAGGCAGCTGTTCTGTTGAAAGATATTCATCTAGTTTTGACATATTTAACTTCTGCCTTTTATACAAGTTAGAATAAAAACCACGAAAAGACTTTTTGATAAGTTCATTATATGTTATTATATTGCTTCCTTCAGAAATGTTCTTAATCATTCTCTTTCCCTTTCCTTTCTTAGTTTATATGCCAACTATCTCCCTGGTTTATTTGCAAACTCAAAGTGTCTGTTTAGTGTACTTCAGTTTTGTTTCTATTTCTTGTACTGTTGGACAGTTGCTGCCATAGCAATTTAATTTGATGTAAAGTTTTAGGGTCCATATGTGTCTTTTACCATTCGATTTCTTTCTGTCTGATTTCATCCAGTATCTTTTGCATCTTTTCCTGGGATTTTTTCTTCTCTAAGCAATTATATGGTATAAAATAACCCTTCATGACAGCTTTACTAGCATTACCCATACAGTCATTAAACTTGTCCCTTTACCTAAATTATTATCAAAGTATTTGTGTAATTTCTTTTTGCAATCTTTTCTGATCCTTTCCTTTTGCAAAACAGATTCATTTAATATCCATCTTAAATTCAAACTCTTTCCTCTTAGTACAAAAAGGCAATGGATTATGATCAGAAAAGGATTTAGATAAAATATCTACTTTTAAATTTTTATTGGCAAGATTTTTAGAAGTTCATATCATATCAAGCCTTGAAAAAGATTTATGTCTTTTTGAAACAAAGGTATATTCTTTGATAGAATCATTTTTATATCTCCATGAGTTTATTAGTGCTAAATTGTCCATCATCTTAAAAAAAAGTATTTGGTAATTTATCCTGGGAGGGTTTAATCCCGAGTAAATGATTTATCCAAAGCTGGTGTAGTCAGTCCATTCCATCCCACAAATAAGCCAGTTTTCATACGAAAAGGGTAATAATTGTTCCATTAGATATTTAGAAATTTTACTTTTATCATCATTTGTCATGTACATGCCAACCAGTATTGCATTTATTCCATTAAGTTCAATTTCCACTACTACAAATCTACAAGATTCGTCTGCTATAAATAGCTTAGGTTTAAGTTGAGGTTTTAAATAGAGAACTCCATTAATCTTTTTTAAAGCAGCAGATAAAAATTCCTCCCCTAATCGTTTATTTATTAAGTACTTCTTATCTTGTTTCTTAATATGTGCTTCTTGAAGGCAGGTTATGTCAACATTAAGTTTCCTCAAGTAATGAAATCATTTTTTATGCTTGGAGGCATTTGTCCTGTTAATGTTCCATGTAATAGACTTAGTCTCCATCTTTAGACAAAGTAGTAGGTTCCTGTACAACTATCTTAGCCATGCCTTCTTCTTCAGTACCAACTTTTTGAGATTGTTCCACCTCTAACTTCTTTTCTATATTCATTTCTTCGCCTAGGTCTGAGATTAGTTTATGTCTAATCAAGAAATCATTGGCTTTTTCTATAGAATTCAATCTAAATCTTTGGTCTTGATAACTAAGTAACACTCCTTCCTGTTTATCCCAATGGAGGAGAATTTTCCTCTTCTTCAAGATGTCAGTAAGAAAGGCATAGACTTTCCTTTTTCTCAAATTTCTAGCTGGAATTTCCTCCAGAATAATTATATCCACATTTTCCATTCTCAGTTTGTGTTTGAAGTGGCAATCCAATATATAATCTCTTGTTATTCTTCTTGGAAAGTGAACTATGACGTCCCTTGGTAGCTTTCTCATGGTGTCAAATCTAGAGTTGACTGTATACTTTATCCACATCCATATCAAGAAATGTTTCTTCTTTATTAATTAACTGAGTCAAAGCCTTAGCCATCCTTAGTTTGATATCTTCTCCTGGTTGTTCAGGAATTGCCCAAAATCTTAATTGAAATTCCTTAATTTGAGATTCCAAAATTGTTACCTCATCCAGTTCAGCTTCACACAAAGTATTTGTCTTCTCCAATTTGTGCTTCATAAGGTCCACTCTCTCCTTCACCTGTTTAATATCTCCATTCAGACATTAGATTTCCTCCCGGAGTTCCCTTGCTAGAGCATCTATCTTGATTTCAAACTTTATTCCCATAGATTGAATTAATTCATGTATTTTGGATGTGTATTCATTAATAAAGGGCCTTAGAAGTTCTATATTTTCTTTCTGTGTTCTTTTGTGTGGCCATTCTTAACAATGTATAACTGAGATTTAAATTTTTGATTTTGATTTTAAAATTAATTTAAATATTTACATTTTAAAAGGTTAGTTAACAATTTTTGAGTTATAGATTTTTAGAGTTATAGATTTGTAGCATAAAATCCACTTGGTTTAATGGTGGTAGTGAGACATTAAAAATAATTAGCAATACTTTTGGCTCCCTCTTGTGGCAAATCAATGCTATAATACAAAAAGAATTAAAAAGCTTCAGCTCTGCCTCTTTGTTTTAAAAGCTCATACAGCTAGTCCAATCAAAAGCAGTTAAAATTGAAAGTATTTCACCCCCTCTTTGCAGCAAGCACAAAACACCATCGGAGCAATCCTTATTTTAAACTCAAAAAGAAAGTTCTGCAAAATCTGCTAGCAATTTAAAATCCCCTAGAAATTTTAATTGCAAAAGATTCAAATATAGTTTCCATATTGCATTAGTTTCCAGTAGTTTCCAGCTTTTTTGTTTTGTCTTAGATAACCCAAGTACTACTCCTCGCCATCTTAAAGTCAGAAAGCCTCAAAAAGGATGATAGTTCCACAAAAAGGGAAATGGTAGGCTGCAACTAGAGAAAGCCTCTTTCAGCATGAAAGGTATATATACAGAAAAATTAGTGCCTAAGAAGCAGTGGTGCTTTTATCTGTTATGAACAGCTGGTTCTTACACAGTGAGCTTGCATTGTTGCCCCAGCCCAGCCAGGGACTCATCCGATTGATTACTTCTCCTCCAAGAAGCAGTGTGACACACTCAGGGGAGCAACACACTCTCCGTTCCCGGGGAGTTTCTTCTGGCTTCTGCAGGCCAAAAACTAGGCCCGTTCCATCACTTCCTGTATTTCCAGAAAAACAGGAAGTGATGAAACGGGCCTAGTTTTTGGCCTGAAAATCCTGCAGAAGCCTTCCTGAAGCCTCTGGGAGGCCAAAAAAGGCCTCAAATTGGCCAGAAATCAGCTGTGAGGCATGTGCATGCGCAGTGAGGTAAGTTTGCCTGCAGCTCGCATGCCGGCACAAATAGCTCTGCATGTCACCTGTGGCACGCGTGCCATAGGTTCGCCATCACGGCTATAGATCTATCAGCCTGACCTCAATACCAGGGAAGATTCTGGAAAAGATAATCAAGCAACAAATCAGCAAACGCCTTGAGGCAAACAAAGTAACAATCAAAAGCCAACATGGGTTTGTCAAAAACAGATCATACAGACAAATATTACTGCATTCTTTGACGATGTGACAAAATTAGTGGACCAGAGGAATGCTGTGGATATAATTTTCTTCAGTAAGGCATTCGATAAAGTGGACCATAACCTACTACTTGATAAGATAGAAAAATGTGGGTTAGACAGTATCACTACCAGATGGATTCGTAACTGACTGACCGACCACACTCAATGTGTAGTCCTCAATGGAACTGTATCTATATGCATCCCAAGGCTGTTTTAGATCCTTCAACATTTTTATCAATGTTTTGGATGAGTACTCTTCAAATCTTCATCAATGATTTGGATGAGATGATAAATGGGGAACTCACTGAATTTGCAGACAATACCAAGCTGGCAGGATTAGCCAACACTCCAAAAGGTAGCCTTAAGATACAGAAGGATCTTTCTTGACAGACTTGAATATTGGGTGCTATCTAAAAATATGAAATTCAATGGTGAAAAAAGTAAGGTTCCAATTTAGGCATGAAAACAAAATGCACAGGTACAGTATAGGTGGCACCTCACTAAATAGTAGCTATTACGAGAGGGTTTTTGAAGTCCTAGTGGGCACTCATTTAAATATGAGCCAGCAGTGTGCTTCAGCTGCCAAAAAAGCTAACACAGTTCTAGGTCCCAGCCTGGGCAGCGCTATGGGTATCGTAAGTGCACTGCTGGGAGGTTGGTTCGAATGAACCATTTTGGGGATTGTGGCATGAAGGTGGCAGTGACTGGCAATCAACATGGGTCAGTTTTTTGTGCTGGTTTTGGCTGGAGGAGATGGGAACACAGGGCGGTTGGGTGGCCTGTCAGGGCAGCAGGACAGCTGAGTTGGAGCAGCTGCACCATTGCCAGGGATGCCAAAGCCCCTTCAGCAAGCTAGGGCAGTGCAATCACGGGACCTGGGAGCTCCATACCACCTATGGTCACTCACTTCCTATGCCTTGAGTGCTGGAGCCTGGGGTGTGCTCTGTGGCGGCAACAGGTGGGCACAGCTGCCCACATCTCTGGGGATCATCTTCAGTGACCCCCACAGCCTACAGGCACCCCCCTGCATGCCTGATATCCCCCAAGGTACCTCCAACAAGCAAGAGGCACAGAGTGGTTGGTGCACCAAACTTTTCATTTCTCCATCTGCCTCTGTGGCAGTGTAATTGGCAAAGTCTGGGCAGGTTTGGTGCTCTAGTGGGTAGTGGCAGGATCATCCAGCAGAACCTGCCTGGACTTTGCTAATTGTGCCACTGCAGAGACGGATGGAGAGATGGAGAGATTGGGGCACTGGCCACCCCATGGGAATTTGGGTAGGAAGGGAAGTATGTATGGGCTGCAAGGGGCACCCCAAGGGAGTTGGGGTGCTTGCCCACCAACAGGGAGGGAGGCAGGGAGCGCACCCCAGGATCCAGATCTCGCATTCTTAGACGATTCCATCCTCTGCATAAAAATGTGTGTCTGTAAAACTGTGAGATCTAAGGAAAACAGCTAAGAAATCTAAGAAACCAATTTCAGCAGAGGGAGTGAATCAATCATAAGCAACAGAATTTAAACATGCTTGGGATAAATATATGTCTATCAGTGAGCTACATATATAAAAATTGGAACTAAGCCACTTCCCAGAACCCCGGATCTGTACCTTAAAGTGATTGTGTGTTCCCTATATTCATCTACTGTTCATCCCCCAGTACAGTTCCCAAAATACAACACAATGCATTTAAGTGCTTTGCTAAGAAAATATTTATTAGGAATGAAATTTAACAGATAAAAACATGTAACATTCACTGGACCTCAAATATAGACATTAAAATTTTCCACATAATTTCTTTAAGAAAGTACTCCAAAATGAGTGTAAAGGCTTTTTTGTTCAAAAATTCAATTACACGCAACCCTAAAAACCAATCCAAGTCCCACAAACATTATAAAGGTCATGTGACATGAAAACTGCATTTTAAAAAATTGTTGTACGGTGTATAACAAGCCTTTAAAATAAAACATGATCCATTTTCTTAAAAAGTTATTAGAAAATGTATTATACTGTAAGAACACTATCGTATTAATTTATATTTTTGATAGACATTATATAATAAAATCTTGAAATAGAGGTACCTGTGACACACAGATATGCTACCATGTGGAGAAGATTCTTTGTAGTAGTCTCTCACATATAAATCTACTAATACATGAAAATAAGATTGACACATAAGTGTCAATAGGTGCTGATGAAAGTTGATGCCAACATTTCCTTATTAAAGTTCATTTCAAATAGTTTGTACATCATATAAACATTCAAGTAAACCAAGCTTTTTAAATTCCACAGAATTGTTATTGTTCAGTGTATCATTTAAGGAATGTTTTCAATATATTAAAATAATAATGAAACTACTTGATATTGGAAGAAACCATTTCAACTACCAATTATTTTCTCCCATTTATATATTTAAAAAATCATTTGTGTTTTACATGAAAATCATTAATCATCAACTAATTTGAATTCTTCACCTTAATACAACATGCATTTCCTTTAATATTAAAGTCTCATTCTTGTCGGAAAACAAAGATTTTTAAATTCGCACTACCTGGTTATTAAAGAAAAGATATTGAGTTTAAGGTTACCCACAATTTTGGTAACTGAATTCTTAATCTTGAGCAGCTTCATAATAGATAGAAATTTACAGGTCAATCTTTCTCATGGGCAGGTTACTATTTCAAGGTAATTACCTATAGAATTTCTTCCTCTCATATACTTAAAGAGGTCTGCCAAAATAATCTAAACGTTATACAGAAATTAGGTAAACTAAATGTAACAAGATTGCCACTATCAAGCAATGGCATGAAGACAGTCTTGTGCCAATAATAATAGCAATAATAGTTTGAATATGCGATAACATTGAAATACTGTAATCGTAGTTTCCTGACAAGAATCATGTACAGAATAAATGACAATTTCAGGTCTACTAAAAGGTCCAGTGTAACTATTATAAACCCATTCCCTTCCCAGCAACTAAATCCATGAGATTTGACATTTTTTGTTGTATAGAATTCAGTTTGGGAAGGGATCAAAAGACTTCACAAGATTATTTTTTTAATCTTGCTAACATGCTCCTCTCTCTTAGGACTAATTAGCTTGAAGAGGGAAAGGCATGTCCAGAAATGTTAGCAGATCACTGGAGAATAAGAGATTTCTACTAGTCCACCTCAACAGATTCTAAGTTTAAAAAGGCTATAATTTTTAAATATAATTGTTCATTGGTAATAATTTGTAATGTTCATTGGTTTATAATTGGTAACATTCATTGTTTAGGAGGGAATAGCTTCTCAGCAGAGGATATTCAGCAAATGATAAAAAAAAGTTAAATGGCAGTTTTCCTTCCTTAGAACATTTATTTCCAAACTAAGAATGCAAAAATAATGAGAGGGGAAACTGAATATTTGAATCTTCTTCAAAGTCTGAAATTAAGTAGAGAATATGCTCCACAAAACTCTTGTGCTTTAAAATATCCATGGCTGGAATTATGCTGAATAGTGAGAATATTCTTTATACAGTAGCATCCAATTACTCACTAGTTTTTGGTCAGTGGTTTTCACACTAGCAGGTAACTGGTTATTTAACATCCAGTTCATCATAACGGTACAGTATAATAAACTCTATAGTCAGTCATGCGCTGTTTTGTATACCTGTATGAATGTGATAATGCATGCAAGACATTGACAACTCAAGACATATAAAAATAGCAACAGTTTCAAAATTAGCAAAAATTTCACAGTGTTCTTACAGCCTTTACTTTAAAAACACAAGTATATCACTTACCACCACTATTGCTCAAACAAGGTAACTTGTCTCAGCCATGCAAATCAGTTTGAAAATGTAAAGAAGTGAACATTTATTGGCATATTTAGACAGTGAGTGCAACCCGAATTTAAATTTTGATTCTATCAATTATCACAATTATTTTCCATTCTTCCAGTTGTTTTGCATTAAATCTATCTTAACTCATTTACATTCTCTATGTTATGGACTCAAAGAACTAGACAAATCTACAAAGGAAAACACATATCCAAAAACACTCGACAAATAGATGCTAGTGGAAGTTGATGTTCCCAATTTCTGGTATATTTTATATACCGTATTTGCCGGCGTATAAGACGCACGACTGGGCGTATAAGACGACCCCCCAACATTTCCACTCAAAATACAGAGTTTGTTATATACTCGCCGTATAAGACTACCCCTCTTCCACACACCTTCCACTTTTGCACTTTTTTTTTTTTTTTTGACGCACTTTTCTGCTTTGGACAATTTTGAAATGAGCTAATCCAATTTTGAACCAAGAATATGCAAATAGCTATGGAGTTTAGAAATGAGTTTTAAAATATTTTCATTGCTTACCATTAAGCGTAAAATATGTTATAAATAAAATGAGAACACAGGAAACGTCTTCTCAATACAGCTGATCTCTCTCTCTCTCTCTCTCTCTCTCTCTCTCTCTCTCTCTCTCTCTCTCTCTCACACACACACACACACACACACCAAAACCCGGACACTGAAAAGGCTGCCAAGGAACAGTATATTCAATGCCTTCTCTTTAATCAAGAAACAAGGAATTCCTTAGAATCTTTTTTTCCCCAAGTGGCCCTCTTTAAAAAAAAAATATGGAGGTAACACTTTCATTCAAAAAGTCTTCCAGTATCTGGAGTCGCTCAGACATATTGAAGTGAGGCAGGAGAGTAAGTGAAATTTGAAATGATCCAGCTACCGTTTTCTTCCCTCCTGCCCGAAGGCCATTATCTCCACGTCAAAACGAACGAGGGGAGGCAAAGAAGCCAAACACGCTAAAAAGGATCTCTTTATTTTCCTACACTAAGGTCACACCTACTTTTCCGCATTCAAAGGACAACCTCTCTCACCACCACCACACACACACACACACACCCCCAATACCCGCAAACAATGTTCTGGGCATTAATCACCATTGCTACATTAACCTGGTAAATTTATACCCTGCCTCCCCAGTGCTGCTTTGACGGCAGGATTTCACACAGCGGGGCGCCCGCCGTCTTCTCCGCTCTCCCACCGTTCGCACATGTTGGAAGCACCGTAAAACCTGATAACCCACCCGGGGCTCCCCCATCCCATCTCCACAGCCGCCCGCATGCAAAACCTGCGTGCAAAAACAAAAAAGAAAAGAAAAGTACGCCGCATCGTGAGGATCTTCGGTCCTTCCTCCCCACACCGCTGGATGAAGGAAGAGGGGGAAAGGTTGGCAGCGCGTGGCGAGTGACACCCGCCACACACACACACACACCGCCCCCCCAGCCTCCTCCCGGCTGCAACTCAAGCTCGGGCGTGGGAGTCAGGAGTCCTCCCGGCATAAGACCACCCCACTTGGAGGCATGTTTTTCAGGGCAAAAAGTCGCCCTTATACGCCGGCAACACGGTATTCTATTCTCACTTTGAAAAATGTTAACAATGCTACATAGCTGTTTAATTGCCTTTTACAAATGTTTCATCAGAAATGTTTCTATCTGAGACATTAAGACTTGTTATTGACAGATAATTTCTCACCCTAAATAAAACAAATCCACAATGTCATTTTACCCCAGTGTGCATGATTCAATCTGATATCACATCACCATCATTATAGCCAACATTAACCCATTAAAAAAACTTACTTCACTGTCACCCACTGTTGGAAAAAGCCATCTGACATTATATCTTTTTGTAAGAAAAGAATCCAGCTTCTCCTTATCTTATAAATAACTTGTTAATCATAATCACCCAACTTTAGCTATTAAACAGAATTCAAGTTTAGAAAAATGAATAAATTAGTTACAGCCTTGTAAACAATAACCTTTTATCATATGTATGTGTATACACACACACATTTTAAAATCCTCTGAAGAATAAATGAGACATTACAAGGCACACGTTACACTCAATAATTCAAAATGATAAAAAGCAACTATTTTAATCTTTGCTGCCAGAATTGTGCTGTAAGGATACTGAAAAACATAAATATAAATTTGTTTATGCTCCAGCCTTCCGTGGCTGCAATCTCTTTGTTCTATAGTGCTGTGAGAGTTGAAATATTTCAAATTAGTTTTCTCAGATACTCTCCACAAAGCTTCCAGGAAAAAGGCCAGTTTTTCCATTTCGCTGCAATGTGCCTTTGAACCAGCCATCTTCATGTTTTTTATGAACAAAAACAACATCTCCTTCTTTAAGTTCAAGTTCAGCTTCACTCTGAGGAGGGTAGGATACCACTACTCTGTATCTGTAGAATGAGATTTTTTAAAAACATTTATACTTCCACTGTTTAGAAAAAAAGGCAGAAGAATCAGAAAGCTTATTTGAACTATTTATAATTATAAACAAACTATAAACTATAAATTCAGAATTAATAAGAACAGACAACATGTGCATTGTATCTCTTCTGGCTATTATCATTTTCATTTTGTATATTTTGTAAATTTCATTATTAATTTTCATTTTGTAATTCAGTTTTCACCATATCAGTTTAGATTCCAATAGGAATCTGCAGCAAATTCCATCAGGAATTTGGGATAATTTGTGCTATGCTTGATATTTTTTCCTTGAAAGTATGCAGTGTAACAAAAAAATTCTTTAATAAAGGGAATTATTCTTCCTTTTATGCCAGCCATAAAACTCCCCTCAATATCCAGTTTCATAGATTGGAATTGGAAAAAACCTTGGAAGTCTTGTAGTCCAAGCAGGAAACCTTATGTCACTTCAGACAAATGGTTGTCTGGTCTCTTAAAAACCTTCAGTGATAGAGCACCCACAATTTCTGAAGGCAACCCGTTCCACTCAGTGGTGGGATTCAAATGTTTTTACTACCGGTTCTGTGGCTTGATGGGTATGGCAGGGGAAGGATACTGTAAAATCTCCAGTCAGAGGTGGTAATTGCCGGTTCTCCAAACTACTCAAAATTTCTGCTACTGGTTCTCCAGAACTAGTCAGAACCTGCTGAAGACCACCTCTGATTCCACTGCTTAATTGTTCTAATTAGGTTGGTTCTTTCCTTGATTATTTCCACACAATGTTCTCACTTCAGGTACTTTGGAGAATAATAAGTTAACACCCTCTTCTTTGTAGCAACCCTTTAGATATTAAAACACTGCTATCGTATCACCCCTAATCTTTTTCATTAAACTAAGCGTACCCAATTCTTACAACCATTCTTCATATTGTATACTTTAGCCTCTAGTCCCCTAATCAGATCACCATCCAACAAGCAATATATTAGAAGCAACTGCCTGTTTATATAATATATTAGAAATAAATGAACATCTCAAACAGAATACAATTCAAGGAGAATATTAATATAAAATTTCTTCCATCATTTTTAATAATTAGCAATTCTTGATGAAATGTAAGAACACTTTTTTATCCAGGAAAATGACTTACCGTTCATAGATTACAGATCTGGATTCATTTGACACTGGAGCCAATGATGAGCATGGTTGTCTTGGAGGAGGAACTACAGGTATATTAGAATCCAAAGAACTCGTTTTGCAGTGAGTATTCTCCAGCACTATTGTAGGGGATTCACTGTCCACGGAGCAAGTGTCTGCTCTTCCTTGACCAGAAATTGATGGAATTTCTGGCCCTACAGCACCCTGAAGGGAGAGTCCTGTAGTTGCCAGCTCAACTTCGAGAGTTGGGGATGATGGTGGTGATGCTCTAAGTTTACGCTTAGTAGATGCTCCTGAAAGTAACTTTAGCAACCCTTTTTTTTCTTTCTATAAAATAGAATTTTTTTAAAAAGGAAATATGAATGTGGAATTTTACATTTGGCAATCGAGTAAACAGTATTGTACTTGAAGCTACTGAGGGTATCTTCAACAGTAAGATTGGCAGCATATAAATTTAATAAATAAATAAAATATACATTTAAAGTGCTTCACATACATCGGGACAACAAAGCATGTGGAGTGGTGGTGTGATACAGTGAAACTATTTGGGAATATTTTTTTCAAGAAATTAATCTCAGTGTACTACTAACAGCTATAAACCATATAAATTACAGACCTGCAATCCTTAGGATTATCCTGCAAGGGAAGTGAGGTTATAATTTCCACAAATTATTTTACATTTATTGAAAACTTTCATTAGTCATTATTTCTAAGGGGATAATTTTTACTTAAATACAAATAGCATTTGTGCAACCCAGAGCTTAAGTTCAAACACGTATAGTACATTAATACTAAACATTAATGGAAAAAAATCCATAATACAGATTAAAAATGAAATAAAAGCCACTAAGATATGGAAGCTTAAATTTGGGGAATGCATAGCAATGTCAAAATTAACAGTATACATTCACACCATAATTTTAATCAAATTTAAGCAAAAATGGTCCCCATATATACAATATATCATATAGTATAACAAATTCTTGGCTTACAGGACCAAGAATTTATACCTTGGCGTCTAAGGGGACATAAGTTTGCTTACACATGGCCCTGTGACGTTTCACCTGGATTACTTCAATGTGCCGTACATAAGGCTTCCCTAGAAGAAAATTCAGAAGCTTCAACTGGTGCAGAATGTGTTTGCATGGGTAGTAAAGAGTGTTGGATATTTGACACATGTAACATCACTGCTTTGTGAGCTGCATTGGTTGCCAATATGTTTCTGGGTGTAATTCAAGGTGGTGGTTATCACCTTTAAAGCCCTGCATGGCTTGGGGCAAGGTTATCTAAGTGACCGTTTTCTTCCAGTTGTTTCTAGCCATCCAATTCAGTCAGGCAGTTTGGGCATGTTGTGGGTCCTGTCAGCCAAGAATGCTGGTTGGCAGGAGCCAGGAGATGTGCGTTCTCTGCTATAGCCCCTTCAAGCTATCAGGATGACCCCAACCCTATTGGCCTTTTGCAAGCCCTGAAGTCTTGTCCAGGCGTCCCCATTTTCTGGGAATTCCATGAGAGTTAGCAATTTGGAGCTTTCAAAGAGGCACTTTTTCTTAATCAATTTCACTGTAAATAGCTTGTAAATAGCTTTTTAAATATTAAGAACCTTCAGAGAACAAGTTTTATTACATGGGGAAATTTTCAATGAAAGAAGTTTCCTGTAAGTTTAAGATTTGTTATTTTGAAATAAGGGTGTTTAGAACATTAATTTAACTGACTGAGAATTGAGATTGACTGGAAATAAGATTATGAAATAATTTTTATTTAGTGCTTTATAAATGTTATAAGAATATTTCCTGCAGTTTAAAATTCTATTAAAATATATGATTTTTAATCTAAGTATAAGAAATATTTCCCTGGGAAAATATCGTAAATTAGAAAAAAAAATGATAAGAGGTAGACCTTGAAAGCTGGTTACTAGACACCACCAGAAAGAACTAAACATTATAATTAAAGAAGAGCCCCTAATAAAGGAGAAAAGTAGTTTAAATTCAAGGATATTTGGCAACAATGAACTCAGAATTTTCTTTCTAGATTACTATAAACATTGGTTCACAAAAGGAGGATAAAACTGAGAATCAGGCTGTTTTGGATATGGATTTAAAATTTACAAGATACAAGAATAATATTTACAAAGATATTATACAGGATCTCCAATTGAAACCAGTTGATGTTTTAATGGCTAAAAGGGACACACAAATAATAAATCAGAACTCCAAGTAACTCTTTACTTGGATGACTTTGGACAACTTTCTTATTTTTGATGTACAAATGAGATATGTTATTACCAATGAAAAACTACCTTTAAAAAGATAAAGGGAGAATAACAAGAAATCTGAACCTGGGACACTACTCAAAAATAATAAACTTCAAAAATTTAAAAATGAAAAGAATTTTTATAAAGATTGTTAATTCAACCAAGATTAAAATATATATGATTTTTTTCTAGCAGCCTTTATTGGATTTTTTTCAACCAAGACTGAATGATGAGGCCTTAAAGATTTGTTTGTAGAAAAGATACGTGAATATTTTTTTGTACTTTAGAGAAAGTGATAACCTATAGTTTTGAGATTGAAAAAAGCATTAAATTTGCAAAGACATTTCTAAGGAAGATGTAGAGAATATGATAAGAAATTAATTTGTGATACCTTATTTGATAGGATTAAATTCTAACATTATTGTTTCTGATAGATTTTCATTGAAACTTTTCTGATTGAATGATGAGACTATTTAAGATATGAAAACCTTTATTTTTAGATATGAAAGACAAAATTTTTTTAGTATTTTTAGACAAAATGATGTTTTTAGACAAAATGTATAAAGTAAATTAAAAGAATATGACATTGATTCATTTGTTTAAGATTAAAATACATACAATTACTTTTGGTAGTTCTTAATTGCTTTTTGCTGATTTAGATTTAAGGCTTTATTATTTGCTAATAGATATACTGTATGATGAAGAGGACTTAATGAAATGTTGGAGAAGGTCACAAGTTATTAAAATTGTTTTTACATTTCTTGATGAAAAGGGAAGTTATTTATTTATATATTTTTCCTTTTACATATTTTTTTCTCTACCTTCTTTTCTTTTTTGGTATTATTTTTCAGTTTCTATTAGTTTTTCTTTCTATTTTTAAACTTCGATGAAATTATTGAAACATTATCCTAGACTTTTCTGATTTTCTCTTCAACTGATATTATATTTGAGTATCACTTTATTATTGAAAAAGCATTTCTAGTGCACTTATCATACATACAAAATATCTCCTAAAATGTTTAAAACAGCATAACAAAGTTAGTGGCATCATTGCTTCAGGGAACCAAAATGCTATATTGCATACAGAAATGGAAAAAAATATTAAAGCATGCAGTGTCTTCTTTGTTTACAACTTGGGTCAACTACAAAGCCCTGAAATATATATTCCAATAATGATCCATCAACAGCCATTCTACATCTGCAGTACTTTGAAAATAAAAGGTGGCTATTAAAAGAAGCTACTATAATCTAAGATTTTCTGATTATTGGAAAACTTAATGTAATTTTAGAAAGCAAATTTAGAAATTACAACTGAAATTACAACTGATTAGGGAACATATATCTAATTATTATACAGGTTTACTATTAATAAATGTTGAATCTGCCACTATGTCATACCAAAGACATTGTTTCAAATGGTAATATTATACCTAATCAAAAATAGTTGAAAATAAAGGCAATTATTTTTTCTAAGATTAATAGACAAGTAATTAACAGAGAACTCTCCTGTGGGAAGATTGAAGGATTCTGCAGAGGACATAAAAAGTACCTGCATGGAGCTTGACTCCTAATGATTTTGTAGATGTCCATGACATTTTTGGTAAAAATATGGAAGTATTACCATGAAGTAATTTCTCACAATTTCCCATTCAAACATTAACTAGATTTAGACCTGTTTGGGTTTTCAAGGTCAACACCGAGATCATAAAGAACAAAAACACTATGCCTACCTTTCCATCTCTCTCTGTTTTACTCATAACAGGAGTACCTCCAGCAGTCAATGTATTCTCTGGGGAAGCTGGAGCTCCCGTATGAACAGTCACAATTTTCCCACTTGAATCTCCATCTACCGATACAGAAGTGCTAGGAGAACTTAATGAAGAAGTTGTGCAAGCCAATGGGACATTTGCTCGGTTGATATTTACAGCTGTGATATAAGCAGCAGCATTTGAAAATTGAGGTTGTAGCTGTTGGGAGGCAACAGGATGGTGTGGAATAATCACAGCAGCAGGAATAAGGCATGCTGAATTCTGAGTTTGAATTGGTGTTACAGTGGCTGTCGGTCTTTCTTGGCTATGAATTGCAACTGTAATGACAAAGGAAATAGTTCGGCTAATGAAAAAGAATATATTTTCAGATTGTGACATATTAGCCGTATATTTATATTCCACTCTTTTAAAACCTACAATATGTATGAAAAAACAATGTTACCCTTGAAATATAACTCAGCCAAGGTCACCAAGTAAATCTGTATATTATCTCCACAAATACTAAATACAGTTAGTCCTCAACTTACGACCACAACTGAGTCCAAAATTCATGTTGTTAAGTGAATTTTGCCCCATTTGTTACATGAATCACTGCAGTTGTTAAATTAGTAATATGGTTGTTAAGTGAATCTGATTTCCCCATTGATTTTGCTTGTCAGAAGTTCACAAAAAAGATCATATGACTTTGGGACACTGCAACTGTCATAAATGTGAGTCAGTTGTCAAACATCCAAATGTAAATCACATGACCACGTGGGGATGCTAAAACTATCATAAGTGTGAAAAACGGTCATAAATCTCTGTTTTCAGTGCCATTGTAACTCTGAACAGTCACTAAACAAACTATTGTAAATCAAGTACACCATATTTGCTGCACCCTCTTTCCTCTATAAATGTTAAGATTTATCAAGCTGCAGGGCATTCTTTATATGTATATTGCCTATGTCAAGAAACAAATTATTTTACCTGTTCTAACTGCATTGCGAGCTTGATTCAATGTCATTTGACTGGACATATGCATAATGATCTTGGATTGTGGACTTTTTTGTATATGTGCAGCAGAGACTGTTGGTATTGTATCAGAAGTCACTGTCACACCATTTCCCTGAAGTTTTTGCACTGTTCCTCCAGCAGTGGAAGCATTGACCATGGTCACTACTCGCCCTGTCTGGCCAGCAGTAGATACAGGTATTTTTGCTTGGGAGGCACTTGTCATTGGCCTATTAAAAACAATGTAAACATTATGCTTCTTGTTAAATAGATCATTCAGTCCCATTATATACAAATTTTCAAAACATTTTATTTCTGAAATTTGTTGAAGTATAACTGATTGAACATCATACCTTGTAACTGGTGCCACATAATTTCCAGGGAATACACCAATTTTGCTGGTATGCATGGAAGTTCCTTTAAACCAGCCATCCTGACAACGTTCAAACACCAAAAACATTTCACCTTTTCTCAATTCCAGTTCATCTTCTTTTCTAGGAGTGTATGGATAAATAGCAATATACCTAGAAAAGGAAGCATTCTTAATGAACTGCAAGCTAAGGAACAGAACGTCGAAATATCTGTTTGTTTTATGTCTTTATTTTAATTTCAAATGTTGCAATTTGCATATTTTATAGAATCTTTTCTGCTTGAAAATAAAATGTGTTGGTTTAGTTCAGCATGAAAAGTTGCTCCTCTCTATAGTCAGAGATATTTCAATCACATAAATTACTATAATCAAAAAGAGATATATAAAATGTTCTCTCCAAAACTGTTTATCCCTCCCAAGGAGTTTCTTAAAGTTTTACTTTTTCAAATGTCCAATAACTAGTGACAGTAAGTATAATCACTACTGTTATACTTTTTTCTAATTACACATCTCAAAAACTTGTTTGAACAGTTACTTACTGCTGGTAATCTAAGTTGCAGGCAAAAAGAAGTGCTGCCTTTATTTCAGGAGCTATTGAAGTACTTTTGGGGTTTTTTTTAAAAGAGAGGCTTTTATGTATGAATTATCTATTAATGCATGGGCAAGAAGGCATGTAGAATAATCTGCAAATTTTGAGTTTGAGCCAAAATGTATTATAATTAAAAAAATTGCACTTCATTGAAATTTTATATAAATTTACTAAGGATGTGCATCATTTCTAATATTAACCAGCAATTTACTCTTGCTTATACTACTTCACAATTTAGTGTTTTCATAGACTTATTTAACTCTTCTTTTTTTAAAGAATACAATTTACAAAACTATAGGATACTGTTGCCTGATTAGATAGCAGCACTTAAGTGACCTTGCCTGATCTTAAAAAGTTGGAGCTGATTAGTGCTTAGAAAGAGGCCACAACAAAATATATCTAGGGAATCAGAAAGCATCTAGGAAAAAAATAATAATGGGAAACCACTCCCATATTTTTAATGAGAAAATTATACCAAGATATTCATGAAATCACCAAATTATATTAAAATGAAGGAAACTTTACTTAAATACTATCAGTAATAAGTCTGAGAAGGTAATAAAAATTGCAATATATCAAAACCAAACATGTCTTGTGGCTTTTTCTTAAAGACACCAAATGAAAAGTCAAACAATTTCAATTCATTACTTTGGCAATTTTTAATAATCCTTTCCATTATTTGCCAATAAGTTCTAGTTTCACTTACACACTTGGTCTTGTCTGTGCTCTCAAATGTGATATTTGCTCGGTCAATGCAGATGTTGACTTCTGAATTGACCCCAAAGGCAGGCACGTAGGATTAGAGGCAATTATTGCAGCAGATAAGACAGGTGGTGGGGGTGGTGGGACAGGTGGATTAATACTCTAAAAATAAAATATTTTAAAAGTGAATTTAAATTTTAGCACCAATATTCAGATATAATATTCACTGGCATGCACAACACATATACTCTAGAACTGACCTACGCCCACCAATAACCTTACTTTGCTGCATCCTCACAAGCCATACTTGGATAAAGTATGGTGGGCTGAGGTGGTAGACTTTTATCCCTGTTATGTTTGTGACATTGTATACATGTGTGTGATAGCTAGTTGTTAAATTCTTCTTTTTGTCAGTCATTTTTAAAGCTCATATCCTTCCATTTTTCACTAAATGGAATACAATTGGTTAAAGGTATGCAGAATTCAAATCTAAAATAATCAATGATTTGGATCCAACATGGAAATATTTTTTTATACCTGTTGGATTTGGGTATAGTCTTGTGCCTATGTAGCAATCATGCAATATAGCATGAATACTTGGCCATTACCACCACTTTCCTTAATACATAACAAGTGCTATACATGAAGTAGTAGGGTGAAGGCATATGAATTCTCAAATTTCCTTGTGTTGGAATGACCAAATATAATTTTGACACTTTATTTTTCCATCAATGAACATAATACAGTGGTGCCTTGGTACTCAACTGCTTTGAAATTCATCAAATTTGGTATTCAATGTGTTCTGAGGTGAAAATTTTGTCCCAGTACCCATCATTTGTTTGGTACTCAATGAACAAGCTAGAATTTGTCAGTGTCAGCTGCCTTGTGATTCACTACATTATTCCTTATGGGAAAAATTTGTTTAGTACTCATAGTTTTGGTACTCCACCAATTAACTATGAGTACTGCAGTACCACCATAAGTACAGAAGATGTAATTTCTACAATTTAAACAGAAAGTGTCAAGTGAGATAAAATTCTGTAACTACTATTCTCTGTGAAATGATACTTATACTCACAGCAAAAGCAGCTTGGTAAGTGACTTCAGGTGGAAAGGTAAATGAATGTCCTGTTGTTACTGGACTGCTGGGTGGTGGGGTTACAATTAATCCTGTGGTACTAATGTGAACCTATTAACGGCACATACATTAAACATAATTAATGTCCAATCCAGAAAATCCATTCATTCTGTAAGTGAACGAAGTGAAATACTTTTACAACAAAATATTAGTTTTATATTTAATATAAAATATTTCTGGTCTTAAATTTATATGCATTTCATTTTTAAGTACAAATGTGCAATACAAATAAATGTTATTGTTAATATATTTTAGGTTTCTTTATGAGATTTATTAATATTATTAATACATAATAATAAAAATGGTCCTTTTATCCATTTTGGTAATTTTAATGTTTGAATTTTTAATGCTTAATTTTATACTGAATAAACAAACTGTGTACTAGATTGCAATGTTAACTGGGTATCACTTTCAAATAGCATTTTTAGCAAGCTTCAACAAAGTTGAAAAACTGCATTGGTCATCCGCTTTATGACTGTCATGACTTATTACTATGAGTGGGCTTCATTACAGTTGTAAGTCAAGGACTATCTGTACCCAAATGCTCCTCCAATTTTCAATTTGGGAAGGGCAAACAATCATTCCAATCTGTTTATATTTGGAAGATATTAATCACAAAATTTTAAAGTAACCAACATTATTTAAATGTCATTTACTTTAGTATTAAAACTATTTTAAACTTTAGCTAGAAAACATGTAAAAGATAACCTATTTAAACTGAGGAAAAAACCTTATGTAAAAAGCAAGAACAGCTGTGCCAAAAGTGCTTTTTCAACTTTCTTGTTTTTGGACTTTCTTGTTTTTCTTTGAAGACGTTTCACTTCTTATTCAAGAAGCTTCTTCAGCTCTGTCCTGATGGGTTTGTTCTCTTATTTTGTGCCATGTGTTTATTAAGTGGTTGCTTTGTTTTCCCAATGTACAACATAGGAGAACAAACCCACCAGGATTCAGCAATCCATCTGCATTTAAAAGACAAAGGCCACTCTTTTGAAGACAGCACAGTCCACATTTTGGACAGAGAGGACCACTTGTTTGAAAGAGGGGTCAAAGAGGCCATCTATGTCAAAACTGAACAGCCTTCTCTCAACAGAGGGGGGGATACGACATCATCTATCTCCAGTCTACAACACAGTCTTTCTTTTTTTAAAGCAAAGTTTATTTATTATACAATTAAAATAAACGAACAAACACATACACATTAAAAAAAAAGTTCCAAAAAGGTTCCACACACATTTGCACTACTTAAGTGGCCCTGATGACATACATAAACCTCAACGACTCTCTAAAAGAATGCAAATGACCAGCTGTCTGCAAGGAGTACTATAAATCCTTCCATTCACCACCATCCAGTCAGAGCTGAAGAAGCTTCTTGGATGAGAAGCGAAACATCTTCAAAGAAAAACAAGAAAGTCCAGTTGCCTCTTGAAAAAGCACCGTTGGGACATCTATGACTTGGATGACTAAGAATCATATCCCATTTATTTTGGCAATATTTTAAATTGTCATTAAAAAACTATGATATACCTTGATTTCCACTTGTAATTACCTGAGAAGGTGCACTACAAGAAAGGCCTGAAAGCTCAGATATCCGTGCTGCAGCAGTTGGATTACTGGAGCTGATGAGAACAGGAGGGCTGATTTCCACTGAATGACGATTTTGAGAAGACTGTGAAGCCTTATTGGACATGGTAAGGGAAGTAAAAGAATGGCGTTTTTTTGTGTTCTTCTTTACATCAGTATGCTTTTGAACTGAATTGCAATGGGATGTACCAGAAGTGCCTTCTCCAGAATCTATTGTAGAAACTGATGGTTTGTCTAGTTCAATAAGTTGTTTTGCTGTTGAGTTAAACTGCAAGACAATAACCATAAATATCAACCCTATAATTTGATTAAAAGAAAAACTGTATTAATTCCATTGTAATTACATATTGTGCATTTTTATTTTTTTTATCAATCCTGAATGTTTTGTAATTCATTATATTTAGAAATGTACAAGATGATGGGTGAACAGATAGAAACATTAATGTTAGAATTGTACAATGAGGTACTGACAGAAGCCAAAATGCCGGATTCATGGAGGGAAGCATACATTTCACTAATACCAAGGGAGGGTACATGATAGTAGACAAATACAAAATTATAGAATATAATTTTATAATATATATATATAATGATATTATAAAATATCATTGCTGAACGCCAATTATAAAATATTTACAATTATAATAGCAGACAGATTGAAAAGAATATTAAATGAATATATTCACCCCGACCAAAACGGATTTCTTCCATCAAGGCAAATTAGGAACAATACAAGGATAGTGTTGCATATTTTGGAATACTATGAGGCACATCCAGAGAAATAAGTGGCACTTGTTTTTCTGGATGCGCAGAAGGAGTTCGACAATCTAAATTGGCAATTTATGATGCAACAAATTAAAAACATGGATTTAGGTGATAAATTTAATAATATAATAAAGACAATATATTCCACTCAAAAAACGAACATCTTACTAAATCAGGGGTCGCCAACTTTTTGGACCTCAGGGACCACCAAACCCATAATTTTAAATCCCAGGGACCACTAACCGGTTCTGTGGGCTTGGCCTAATTTGTGGGTGTGGCTTGGTGGTCATGTGACTGGCTGGGCATGGCTTGTATGTAAATATTATAAATATTTATATAAATATTGATTTTTTTATAAAAAAGAGCAACTGTTACCCAAAATCAGGCAAAGCAAGCAGGCAAATTGAGTTGCTCACAGAATCACAGATTCATTCAGAGATCTATCTATCTGCCATTGGCTAGCTCAGTCTGTCACATAAAATTTGCTTGCAAGCAAACTCATAAAATTTGCTAGCAAGCAAGCTCACAAAATTAACTCACAACACACCATGTATGCAAATATTGGATTTTTTATTTAAAAAAAAAGCAACTTTTACCCAAAATTAGCCAAAGCAGGCAGGCAGATTGAGTTGCTCACAGAATCATTCAGTGATCTATCTGCCATCAGCTAGCTCAGTCTGTCACATGAACTTTGCTTGCTGTGAGTCTGCACTGAATAATAGAACCTTCAGTTCTAAGGGAGGTTCAGCTGTGCTTAAAAGAAGAGCAGAAGATCTAAAGACTAGCTAGAAAGCAAGAAATCCAACCATTTCCTGCTTTCTAGCTAGTCTAAATCTCCGGGCACAGCAGAACAGTTGATGGTCAGAAAAAGGAAAAATAGCAATTTAGCAGGCAAGTTTGCCGGGTAAGGAGTGAGTGGCGGGGAGGGTTCCCGCGGGCCATGTGGGCGGCGCAGCCTTGTGTTTCTGCGCAGCCTGGATTAATTGCTTTGGGGGGTGCTCTGGGAGTGAGATTTCGCTGCGGCCCACCAAAATTTTCTCATGGCTCACCGGTTGGCGACCCCTGTACTAAAAGGTAAAAATACGGAGACCTTCAAAATAATGAAAGGAGTGAGGCAGGGCTGTCCACTGTCCCCTCTGTTTTTCATTCTGTCGCTAGAAAGCCTATTAATATGAATTAGACAAAATATGGATATAAAAGGAACTAGAGTTAAAAAGGAGGAGTATAAACTCCAGGCTTTTGCTGATGACCTGGTATTTTTTATTGAAGGTCTTATAGAGACAGGAAGCATGTTAATTAATGAATTGGAAAAATGTGGGGAAGTATCAGGCCTTAAAATTAATAGACAAAAAACTAAAATGTTGACTAAGAATTTGACAGAACACCAGAAAAAAGAATTAGAAAGAGTAATGGGCTTCAAACGACAAAGAAAATTAAGTATTTAAATATATGGTTAACTGCAAAATGTACAACTCCTACAACAAACAAAGATAGATCTGGAACTATGGAGGAAGTTACAATTATCACTATTAGGGAGAATTGTGGCGATTAAAATGACTATTTTACCTAAATTTTTGTATTTATTCCAAACAATCCCCATAAAATTAGAGAATTTTTTTTTACAGAGATGAACAAAATTACGGCTAAATTCATATGGCCAGAGAAAAAACACAGAATAAAAATAAAAGCGCTGCAGGACAGTAGAAGCATAGGTGGCTTTGGACTCCAGATTGGGAGCTTTACACTAAGGCAGCAGCTTTAATTTAAATGTATCCCAACATGAATCCAGCATGCTGGAAGTGTAAAAAGACACAAGGTACTTTCTACCAAATGTGGTGGTCCTGTTCAGAAGCTCAAAGGTATTGGACCAAAATAATGGTTACAAGAAATTGAACTGAAATTATTTATGCTAGGAATATTTAGAAAGAAACATGAGAAAAGGATTAAATATATTTATTACACATATTAACAGCGACTAGAATAATGTTGAAAACATAACAACATCCCCCCTGATGAATTGGTAATTCAAAAAAATTTGGATTGCGCTGAAATGGACAAATTGACCCTAAAACTAAAAAATAAAGAAGAGTCTGAATATCATAAAATTTTGGATATATGGTATAATTGGCTGGAAACTAGGTAAATAGAAAATAAAGAAACTTAAGATAAGCAAACTATAGACAAATGTATATAATCGTATAACAATGTATATAAATGTAAATATGCATAAGAGATAAATATGTATAATACTGATGCTACAGTACTGTTAATATTATGATTAATTTAAAAAAATGTAAAAGAACAATAAAGTTTATTAAAATAAATAAATAAGATCAAATTTCTGAAAAATCAGAACTGCACAGAGAAACCATGTCTCATGTTGTTTTCATTGTGACTGGGCAAGCTACTGCACAAAAAGATAAAGGTAAGCTTTTCTAACCCATAATTTGGTTGGAACTTTTGCTAAGGATGTGAATACTGTAATTTAAACTAAGGTGAAAACATTAAATCTTATTTAAAGAGCACTATTACGAACATTCATTATAGCAGGAATAACACTGGCCAAATTATCTATGTTGAACTGAATATAGTTCTAAACAATTCACTTCCTAGGAATTTAGCCAACTTCATAAATATTCTGTATTTATTATGACATGTGATTAAAAGTTTAAAATAATCTGAATATTGAAAATTACTGTGCAAACTTGTTAATATTCAAATGTTACTAGTAATCAGTTTTAGTCTTTTACTTTTTCCTGATAAAGAGGTGAGCATATATGTCTGTCATATAGATAACTGAGATTTGATTTCTTGATAAGAAGCTAAGGGCAGTTCATTGATAGAGCTTAGGCTTGATCTCTGTTTCTTCAGAGAGATGCTGTTTAATTTTAATACATAATCAACCCGTATGAACTTTAGTAATCAATCTACGATTGTAATAAAGACTGCCCGTTATGGTTGCAGGTAGTGATGGCCTTTAAGTGAGATGGCCTTGTTTTACAACTCCTACTCCCTGTTAAATGAATGTGTGGGTCACTAAACAAAGCACATGGTTCTTCAGGGATGGGAAAAGACCTGGGAGGCCTAGGCTATCCTGCCTGGGACTCCCAAGGCCTCCCTTGACATACCCATGCTCCTTGGGATCCCCATAGTGCTTGGGTCTTCTCCCCAACCACTCACTGATTGCACAGTTACTTTTTGAAGATCTCCAGAGCTTTTTCTCAGTGCTGTACAGACCGCTTTAGGGAAGCAAAATAGAATAGTTCAACTCTGTCACATGACAGCCTCCCAGAAGCTGTCTATTTCAGTGTGACACAAGGAAATGTGCTATTTTTGCTATTTCAGTGTGACACAAGGAAATGTGGGAATGCAGAAAATGGTGGCCTCTTCCGGGAGACAGCCATAAAGCCCAGATACAAGTGGCCTGCCCTCCTTCTCCAACATAGCTTTATAAGGCCTTGGCAAGATGACACTTGGAATACTGCAAGTTTTGGTCACCACAATAAAAAAAAATGATGAGACTGGAAGGAATGCTATCTTTTTTTGATCTGCCTTGCTCTGAACAAAACTGAACAGAATTAGATGTGATACTGGAAGAAGTGCCTCTGCCCTGTATGGATGGAAAGATTCTCCTTAACTATTAAATATATTGTGAAAGATTGCGCACAACATGCATTCTCTGGTTCCTTAGAAGATCTGCACAAAGCAATGCCAAAGATGATCACCTGGATAGCTGAATTAGACATCCAGTTATGAAGTCACTGCCATATTCCAGTAGAAGTTTTGTACATAATTACATGGATTGCATATATGTTTACTTCTCATCTGTCATTTATTTATTTAGTGTATGGCAAATACATGGACTTCTAGTATTTCAAATGTAAATGTCCAGTCCACCCTGCCATTCAAGGACAGGGTGATCCATATGGAAGATATCAGACATTGGGCCAGTGAAAGCTCTTGATGGACATTTGGACACAATGTGATGGATATTTTGTCGAGGAGCACCAGAGTCACACTGAGGGGTAAAGACAAGACCCCACTTAAACAATGAGTCTGGCGGACACCATGTTAGGTATGGATCTTGTTCCGAGTTGTCCCCCATAATGATCTGCAAGGATCTATCATTGAGCATGTAGTTTTTAGGTGACAGAGGATTTTACAGGGGATGATGTGACTCAGTTTGACCCTTCTTCCATATGATATCATATGCTGCAGTAAGGTCAATGAACACAGCTATAGTTTTTAAGCCTTGCTGGAAACCAGCCTCAAGATGTGCTGTTAGGCTCAGCATCTGATATCCGTTGCCATGTATTTAGAGAGCCAGCAGTTCTACAAGTCTGGCTGCCATCTGTCGTTAAACTGCCAATTTTCAATGTAGTCTGGCTGCCAATTGTTGCTAGTTATTTGGTTCACACTACCATGCTATCCAGGGTGCACCACGAGGTGAACTAGCATCACATTCTCTCATCTGTCATGTTCTCATTATACGCTAAATAAATAATAAATGATTCAATTTGCTAAAAAAAATGTGTTATTTGATTAATGTCTAGAAATTTTCTATTCATTTATGCAGCCCAAAGTAAAAGAAATTTAGGATAAAGTGTGTTTGTGTGTGTATTCACATTAATTCAACAATAAAGAAACTTAAGATTCTTTCACCTCAACATATGAAATAGGAAATATTCCAATTTTGTCAGCCAACATTCCTTCAGCCCAATTTTCATCTACACGGCGAATTACAGTAAGAATATCATCCTGGATGTAAAAGAAGAAAATAAAAGGTAGGAAAGTTCTAATTAAACATTTTATTTTATTTTCCTGACATTCAGACTGTTGGGATTTTTAAAAAGTCAACTTTCATATTCTCAGATGAACATTTCTTACAATAGTATATTCCCATTATTAAGAATTTGAAAAGCATTCGAGGAGCTAACCAATCATCAGATAAAATAATTGCTGAGTAATAGCAACTCAGCTGCTTTTTCTTTGGCATTAGTGTACAGATCTCAGTATATCTGAATTCTATAATAGGTTATATGTTCTCAGTTGCTGTTATGAGTAGCTATAACACTTAGGTACCAACTGTTCAATGTATGTACATGCAATATTCTTAGGGATTAATGAACAAGGAAATGTCCATAATAAAGACACTAAGAAAACTTCAAACACAGAATCAGATATTCTGGCTTTTAAGACATTGCTAGCTTTCATATCTCAGCATCATTTATCATTGGTTTTACTGTATGAGGCTCCTGAGAGTATTTTGTTTAAATTATATTTGGAGGATCACAAAATAAATAAATCAGAAGCCTACCTGGCCCAACACAATATTGATTCTAAAAGGCTCATGGTATAACTATGCCTGGACCATGAAAAAATTCTAGCAAGCAAGCTAATAGTTTACCTACACAAAATATACTATACACAGCAGAGGTGGATTCTACCAGTTTCCTACCGGTTCAGTGATCCCGCACTTCACGTGTGTGTGCGCATGTGCACCTAATGCACACGCATGCAGCTTTCCAAACACCAGCTGTGGCTCTGCCACACCAGTCAGCTGAGAGGATAAAGAACAGAAAAGCGCAGGGGGACAGGTGGGAGGGCCGATCCTGTGCTTTTCTCTTCTTTATCCTCTCAGCTGATCGTTGGAGGGTTTTTTTTTGCTACCAGTTCAGCTGATCTGAGCCGAACCGGTAGCATTTCACCACTGGTACACGACAAAGGTCGTATTATAAATATTTATTTACATATTTCACAAAAAACATATCACAAATTCTAATTTATCTTGAATTATCAATATGCACAATAGAGTGTTAATCTTGGAAATGGAAAATGAGGCTCAAATACGATTTCTCCAAGATAATTTAAAGTTATATTTTTAATTTAAAATTAATATAACTTTGATTTTCTTCAGAAAAAGTTAATAGTAAGATGAAAAATAATAACATTTGATTCATGATAATCTTGTAGGCTAACAAGTATTTCAACATTACTGAGACTATGAAAACATATCTATAAATTTTTACCTTTGAAAAGGGTAAACAATCCTTGTCAGCTTCCTTGTCCTTAACTTCAAAGTCATAAAGTGCTTTGCACTGAGGTGGAGGTTGAGGTAATGGTTTAATTATCTGGACAAAATTGGTAGGAAAAAATCCATGGATACCATTAACTTCTCCATGATACCAATTTTCATCAACTTGCCGACGTAATATGATGATGTCACCTTTGTTGAATTTAAGATCTCCAGGCTCTTTTCCCTCATAGTTATATAATGCTTTGGCACAAGGTAACTGAGGTACACCCTACAGAAACAAATCAGGTAAATTTTAGTCACAAAAATCTACCCACATTTAAACAGACAAATCAATTCATAAGGCTAAACCATAGATCCAAGAGATTTTTTTAAATTTTTTAATATACAATAAATCCATTCCATTTCAATTGTGCATCGATTAGGTACATTTTCATGTGCTTACATTTTATAATTAATACTAAACCATAGGTGATGTATAGAAAGGCTTCAACAATATATATTATAGTAATTATAGTTATAATTTACCTATCAATAGTCATAATTTTCCCATCAACTATTTTTTTTTAAAACAAGTTTTATTAGTTTTCAAAACACACAAATCATTATCCATTACATGTTTAAACCTTTTTCCATTATAAATTTAACAAGTCAGATAAACTATAATTCTGTTTTAAACCATTTCCATATAAACATACAAAAACCTCTTGTCCAATTTCTCTTTACTTCTCTTTTACTCTTATTCAATTTCATTATTATTATTTCATCTATTTCTTTCTGACTTAGTTACCATTATTCTCATTCTATATTTCTGCAAGGTTTTATTAATTCTCCCCCCAAAAAAAAAAAACATATACACACAACACATAAAACATAAAAAAATCTTTTGGAAAGTAACTTGGACCCAGGTATCTCTCTCTTCATGGACTTCAATTATATTCATGCTCATCTTACATATCATTACTTATTTTATTTACCATTCTAAGCTTTCTATATTAACTTCTCCACATATTTCACTCTTCTTAATTCTATCTTAATTAATCATCTTAATTTGAGTCATTATATTTGTATCTTTTGTCCATTCTTTATTGTCCCTTTGTCTCGTTCCTTATAAAAAAAAAAAAAAGTTTCTCCTGAAATCACTAATCAGAGTATGATGCCTTTCTATCTCCCCCTAAATTAATCAAATTAACCTTTAAAATAACGCCCAATACCCAATCCGATTTTGCTTGGTACATTCTATCTAAATAGTACATCCAAAGTAATTAAATATATAGTTAAACAATAAATCTAAATATTAAAAACAAATACTATAGTAGAAATTTTATAATAACATCAATACCATAATCTTATTAAACTCTTTAATTAAAACTCAATATTCTAAACCTCCCATCATATTATTAAATTTTAAAACCAATCATTATTAAACATTTCAACATTTTAATCTCTTATCAACTCTTAAACCGTTTAAGTTTTCTATTTCTAATACCATACTACAATATCATCTTATGTACCTTGCAAAATCTTTTGAAAAATTATATTTTATCCTTTATCCCTAAAAAAATTCCTTTTTCCCATTTAATTTCAAAACTTTGTAGCTTTTCTCCACCTTTTCCCTTTCTTTCTTCTCCCAGCAAACCTTTCTACCCCCCTTCTTCCAGCCTCTGCCCCACTGGCTTCCCTTCTCTGTCGTGTTCCTTTTCCCTTTTGTTTACTATCATTATATTGATTTTGCACCTTATTTTTCCCTTTCTTAAGTGTTTTTTTAAATCTTAAGTCCTTTATTTCTCTTCCTTTCACTCTTCCTTCTTTCTTGGTCAAGTTCTGAAATTTATTAAAAATGGCTTCCTCTCCTTCTTCTTCTTCTGCTGTCTTCATCTGTTGTAATGTTTGTTGATAGTTAATAAGCGCCATTTCTAAAAAAGGAAGGCTTCTTTCAGACCAGATTTACCATTTTTTTGCTTGTTCATAATCTTTTCTCAGTTCCTCAAGAGAAAGAGCCATTATAAATCTTTTCTTTTCCCCTTCTTTCTTCTTACAACAACCAGAATATTCCAAAGAAGAAATAAAACAGTCCCAAAGTTATCAATCAGTCCAAACCAAGGCAGAGTTCTCACTTTCTCCTCCTGGGGTAGTATCAATCAAAGAAAAAGAAAGTCCAAATCTATTTCTTAAAATCTTATTGCAATATATTTTAGTCTTCAAATCCTTAAGGCATCTCCTCCAACAAAGTCTTAGCATACAAATATTTTTTTTTTTTAGTCCTCTCTCTTCCCACTCATCGCTTAAAACCAGTTTTCACCTAAAAGAAATAGGTTTCTTAATATCCACTTATTTATTCCGTAGGAAAAGAGGGTAAGCTTTCCTTTCAGCACCATCAAACTGCCGCTTTTTTCCTCTTCTAGAAGGTATCATTCAGAAAATCATACTTTTCAGGAATTTTGTTAAATATGTCTTAGAGTCCTAGGAACCAAGAAAAACTTTCTCCTTTGAAAAACTTTCTCCACTTCCTCCTGCGCATTCTTACCCGGCTGCCAGCTTCTTTGTGGCGGTATTACGGACCGCCGCTGCACCGTCCTGGGAAGAGGGGTTCTGCCGGCCGGGAGGGGTCTGCAACACCCCAAACCCCTCTCCGGATCCCCCTACCTTCAGCTGCCCCTGCAGGGCAGCCTAGCTCCGCACCCGTCCGGATCGGAGCCCCAAAAAGCGCTAGCGCGGCAGGGATCGCGCAGCCGCAAATCCCTGCCGCTCGCGAAGCCGACAAACCGGAAGCATCCCCCCATCAACTATTTTTAAAAGAAAAAAAAAAATACATGAGCATATTGTCTAAACCAATTATTTTAAAACTGAAGATGACTACCCTGGGGGGGAGAGGGTAATCTAATCTGAGCATATCCCTTGGGTAAGGAACAATCATACTGGTGATTCTCAATTTACAACCAAAATTGGGATTAGAATCATTTCATTGTTAACTGAGATCTCATGTGACTGCTTCTGTCAACAAGTACAAGCTCTGCACTCCCAGTTGTGGTTAAGTGACCTCACAAGTCATTAAGTAAAAGCTAAGATAAAGAGTGAAGGTTGCCTCAGAAGGGTGGGGAAGTACCTGGGAGGTCTGGTGCAGGCCATCTCCATTCAGAAACTAAAAAATCCTTCCTGCCAAAATCTACACATAATTTTCAGCCCCTCAGCAGATAGATACTAGTTTGCAGCCTGTTAGGGCCTCCCAACTCCCCTGAGGGCACCCTGTGGTTCTTATGTTACTATGCTGCCTCCCTGTTCAGAAGCTGAAAACCCTCCCTGCAGAATCCCCAAAGGATTTTCAGACCCTGAGCAGGGAAACACTTACACGAAGCCTTCTCAGGGCCTCTCCCATCTCCCTAAGGTAGTCTAAGGCATGTCAATTTTTTCAACTTTCAATTTCCAACATTAGAGGTGCTCAAAAGTTGGTACATGCCTTGGGGATTGTAAAGATATTTTGGTTACTTCAATATAATTTAGATGAGCTTGATAAGTACATAAATATCATAACTTTTTAACATTTTGTGTTTCATTTCACAGGTTCAGCTGTCATTCTCTTTTTGTTAAATGTTATTTGGTCTGAGAGTGTTAATACTGCTGATCTCATTTCCTGTGAGAGTGATCTGCAATGGCTTCTAAAAAAAGAACAAGACTGGAAACATTCACTCATATAAGCAGCCTAATTGGGACTGGCAGAGTCTTGTTGCCATCTAAACACCCAACACTATGAGACATTCTCAGATATGGTCTACTGTTAAGAGAACAAAGTAGTGATGATAGAAACTACACAACAGCCAGACTTGCAGAGACATACACAATTATTAGGCAAGTGGTATTTTGGAGGATTATTTTTATTATTGAACAACTACAATGCTCTTGATCAATCCAAAATGTTAATAAACTTCAAACCTGAATATTTAAGAAAGTAAAAGTGAGGTTTGGCTTTCTTAGAATATCTATGTGTGCACAATTATTGGGCAACTATTAGTGTGCAGAATTATTATGCAACTAAATGAAAAATGAAAATTTGCCCAATCTCACTCATTTATTTGCATCTGTTAATGTAAGAATAATAAACAACTCAAAATGTACAAATAAACATTTCTGACATTTAAAAAAAAATCAGTGACCAATATAGCCACCCTTTTTTCAATAACAGCCATAAGCCTTCCATTCATGGAGTCTGTCAGTTTCTTGATCTGTTGCTGATCAACTTTTTGTGCAGCAGAAACCACAGGCTCTCAGACACTCTTCAGAGAGATGTACTGTTTTCCTTCACTGTAAATCTCCCATTTAAGAAGGGCCCACAAGTTCTCAATAGGGTTTAGATCAAATGAGGAAGGGGGCCATGTCATTATTCTTTCATCTTTAAGGCCTTTACTGGCTAGCCATGCAGTGGAGTACTTCGATGCATGTGATGGAGCATTGTCCTGCATAAAAATCATGGTCTTCTTTTTAATTATCATTAGTAACTGCTTTAAGAACTTCAAAATTAATGCCATTTTTAAAATGGTAATAATTGGTAGGGCACGTTTAAAAACCATGTCAATGATTGATGTGTTAATCTCCCTAAAATAACAATTATAAATTCTTTGCTCCAGCTTTTCAGTGGCTTAGAAAAACAAAAAAATACAAAAGAATTTTTTAATATAAAGAAAGGAAGATGTCTTCTGCCAGCCACAGTTCAAATTGAGCCCTCAGGCTCTAAAACACAATAGAAAGTTTTCGTGACAAACATGCTGCTTATGTATTATCCAAAACACTGAGGAAAATGCTATTTTAGTATGCAGTCTAGAAACACATTCATATAGAATAGTTTATTTTAACCATTCTCATTGAATAATAGAATCATAGGGCTGGATGGAACCTTGGAAAGTTTCTAGTCCAAACCTTCATTTAAGTCAAACTGTGTTTCAATCGAAAAATACACTATAGAACTTCAATGAAGTAGGCAACAACATTCCGAAGGTGACAATTGCAGAATTTTTATCTATAGTCTAACTATTATTTAAGATGGCACTTTCAGGATATCTCTTTTTATGGATATCTTTTATGGATATCTCTATAAATACCTGCACCTAATCAATTTATTTCAATTAATTTAATTAAATAAGCAAGAAACTAACATGCTGCAGAACAAAACAACACCCTCAACATTGTATTTATTTCTAGCAACTTTTGGAGTCATAAATATACCCAAGAAATGTTTGTAAGAAATAAAGATTATAAATAATTGTATGCCAGTACCTTGTTTTTAAGCGTGCTCACCTGCTCAGAAAAAATGCAGAGTAAACTAAACGATAGTGGAGTGCAACCATACGACTTCCTTTATAGTAAATAGAAGTCTAGCAAGTCACCATATCTCCTATTGCAGCCTTTTTGTGAAAGAGCACTAATGTATTCTCAAATTCAAAATCTGCCTACCACCTAAACAGATTGGGGATTCCTTTTCCAAGTCAATTGTAAATAAAATGAATGAATGCACAAACATAATTGGGAAAAATATTTTAGTAAATAGGATTTTTTTTTCAGAAGCTTTCAATATATAGAATTGAATCCATATATATATATTTGCAGGCATATTTAAATCTTACTCATGTCAAGGGCTATAACTAAGCATAATTAAATCTGGATTTAATCCATAATCTTCTTGAAGCATACTCTATCATATAACTGAATTTAACATTACTTTTCTAGAAGACAGAAAAATCTAATAGATTATGGTTTTAGTATAAACACCACTCCCTAACTGTATCTGCAGGCGGGGTAATGTCAGAGGATGAAATTTAATGAAAGAAAGTCTAAAGCCCAAAATAATCATGTTTTGGATGCAGAGGAATATATAGAATCAATTTCCTTCATGGAAAGAAGTAGTGTACTCTTTCCTCCATTGCAGAAGATGCATGGCAAACTGTGAGAAGCTGTTTCATATTTTCTGGTTCAGTAGGTAAAGTAATCCAGTTTTTGAATTAACATGCATATTCATCATATTTCATGAATAAATATTGAATTACTCCAAAGTTATTATATAATCATTAGAATATTTTACAAAATTATGCACCCAAACAATAATCCAAACAACATAATTCTACCCATGTTTGGTCATCCGTAAATTCTATTTTTTTCAATAGATTTTAGTACCTAGAACAGGGGTGTTAAACTCAAGGCCGATGGGTTGTTCAGATGCAGCTCGCAGGACCGGCCTGGAAATATCAAAGAACCAACCTGCAATGCCTTTGCTGGCCAAAAAGGGCCAGCATGGGGGGCCACATGCAGCCCCCCCAGGGCCTGTTTTTAGCTTCCATAGCCTCCTGCAGCACTCTGCCAGTCAAAAATGGGCCATGGGGGGGGTCGTGAGGCCCCTGCACAGCCCGTTTTTGGCTTCCACAGCCTTCTGCAGCACTCTTGAGGCCCCCCTCATGACCCATTTTGGCCAGAAGAATGCTGCAGGAGGCCGTGGAGGCCAAAAGGGTGCCCTGTGGCCCATTTTGGCTGGCACTGCTGCACGAAGCAGCATCTTCTTCACCTTCTGATTACAGCATCTGCCAACCAGAACTAGGTACCCTACAAGATTGGGTTATTTCCCTCACACACCTTATTTCTACCTAAATATTAACCAGGCTTAACTGCAAAGCTTCTAAATCCAGATAAGGAGAACCAATGCTAAGTTTTGATATACTGAGGAAAGTATTGTATCTAAACCTTGAGACTCTGCCTCTTGAAGCTGATCTAATTTTTCACATTTGATTCATTTATTTGTTCTTTTTTCTCCTCCAAGATGGTGTCTGATCATTTGGCAGCAGCATAACATACAGTTGTGTCAAAACTGACTAGGCTCCAATACAGCAAAGTGTCTATATCGTCTTTCAAATCATTTACTAAATAGCTCATTAGAAGATACATCAATTTCCATGGCCCATTTTGGCTGGCAGAGTGCTACAGAAGGCAGCACCTTCTTCACTTTGTCTTTAGCCGCATCTGCCAAGTAGAACTAGGTACCCTCCAAGATCTGGATGGCTGTTGTTCAGAAGAGCCAAAAACACCTGGCTCTTCACCTAGGCCTTTGATGAGAGGTCCCTCGTATCACTGAGCTTGTCATCTTTTATCTTAATATTTTACTTGTGCTTGATTTAATTGTATTTTTTTTATTGTTGTGAGCCACCCAGGGTCATTGAGAATTAGGTGATATATCAATTTTGTAAACTATTACTAATATTAAGTTCTCCTCTAGGGCTGTATCAGAGGTAGTAACAAAGATTGATAGACTGTTGGACAGACAGTTTTTAGAGACATCTGGAGAAATTGTCAGTTCATTTATGCTCTGCTCCTTTACAAAAGAGTCAAGCCCCATAGCAGCTGGGGGCTCTACACGTCTTTAATCTCTACATTATGGAATTGTGATTATTTGTACCAGAAAGTAAATCTCCCTTTCTCTGGGATAGCTGTTTTGAATGCAAAGGGAAAAAATGCATCTTGAGCCTGTGTCATACACCCACCATGGTCACGCTCAACATGCCCATGTCTCACCCCCCACCTGCCTTAAAGAAAAAAAAAGGCCATTTGATTCATTCAAAATTATTTGTTATTAGATTCCTCGGTGCTGAATTCCATAAATAATAGTGCTTGGTTAAATAAATCTGCTGAAATCTTACTTTCAATATAAAACAATTAGTATGTTTGACATCTTTAGCTTCTATTTTGAAACTGCCATTTCCATCCTTTTCACTGAAATCTAAGTTTCAACCTAACCATACTTGGGGAGGAAAAAGATATTTCCTCCAAATCTAGCATATAGAAAGAGGAGAAGGAAGGCTGCTGTCCATGAAATTTTGACACAAATATTACCATCAACACGTCCAAAAACTTCTAAATTAAATATGAGATGGGCGAACAATTTGTACATGCTTAAGAATTTTCTCACTTGTATAATCTTTAGAGGTATTTTGAGACAATGCTAATCCCCAGCATTATTTCAATTTATGAGACTAAATCTTAACATTTATTTCTTTTTGAACTTTATATGAATGACATCATAGCAATCATGTGATACTGGTGCTGTTTGTACAAGAAAGCAATGAGGAAAGTGTTCACCACTTTCAAGCATATACATCCTTCATACCTATATGGATGCTGGTATGAGGAATCCCTACAGGTATTCAGAATATGTGAGCTAATTCACAAATCAGGATATTTCCTACGAAATCAAGCATAATTCCTAACATAGCCAATACTAAAAATAATCACTCTATTTTATCTCAAAACATTATTGATTCATAAAATACTGTATGATAGATCTGAGGTAGAAATTAAAATTAAAATACAATAATAAATGGAAGATATTAGATCTCTAATTGAACTAAAGAGAAAAGACAAGCTGTTAAAAAGGAGAAGAAAAAGCATGAATTAAATTCTCAATTTCAAAGGAACTAGTTTGAACTGACCTGATGAAGACATATAACAATTAACCTCTATAAAATATTCTTATTGGCTATATACTATTTGATAAATTAGACTTTAAAAGGCTATACATTTTTTATGAAAGAAGTTTAATTTAAGCAGAACTGTGAGGTATAGCAATTTAATATTGGCTAAACATATCCCTTATTTACATCACTTAATCACAATAAAAATGAAACTGCACTTCCTTTTCTGCAAAGCATATAGGAATAAATGTTGATTAGTGTTCCAGAATAGATTCCAAATAGTGAAATAGTCAGCACTATTTATTTTTCTCTAAAAGTTTTGAAAAAGTTAGACTCTTTAATTATTTGCATAGAACACTAAACTCTTTAAAACAGTTGGGTTTTTTAGAAACACATAGCATTTGTATAAGCAGAATGTTACAACAAGCAGGTTGTATAAACAGATGTTTCTTGGGCTTCTTCTCCAGCATGCTGGCTGGAGAATTCTCAAAGTTGAAGACCACACGTATAAAAGTTGCCAAAACTGAGAAACACTGGTTAAATTGACTACTTTTGATTCTTAGAATTGCTTTTTTAAAGCTTATTTTCATTATTATTTTTTTAGAAAAAAAAAAATAACCTCTTCCTTTGTGGGCAATCTTGAATGCTTGTAGAAGGCTTAAATAAATGTCTTTGACATGATCTATCATGGAGGACAACTGTTATTGAAAGGCTCACAATTTAGATCTTTTGGAGACTTCGGTTTGTCGGTTCGCGGCGGCAGGGATTCGCGAAGCTGCGCGATCCTGCTGCGCTAGCCGCTTTTGGTGCTCCGATCCGGACGGGTCCGAGCTAGGCTGCCCTGCAGGGGCAGCTGAAGATAGGGGATCCGGAGAGGGGTTTGGGGTGTTGCAGACCCCCTCCCGGCTGGCAGAACCCCCTTTTCCCAAGACGCAGTGCAGCGGCGGTCCGCAATGGCCGCCACAAAGAAGCTGGCAGCCGGGTAAGAATGCGCAGGAGGAAGTGGAGAAAGTTTTTGAAAAGAGAAGTTTTCTTGGTTCCCAGGACTCTAAGACATATTTAACAAAACTCCTGAAAATTATGACTTTCTGAATGATACCTTCTAGAAGAGGAAAAAAAGCGGCAGTTTGGTGGTGCTGAAAGGAAAGTTTACTCTCCTTCCCGACGAATTAATAAGTGGACATTGAGAAACCTGTTTTTTTCAGGTAAAACTAGCTTTATGGGATAAGTCGGAAGGGAGAGGACAAAAAATATATTCATCTGGTTTGATTTTGTTGGAGGAGATGCCTTAAGGATTTGAAGACAGAAATAGAACTCCAATAAGGCTTCAAAATACAGATTTGGACTTTCTTTTTCTTTTGTCTGATACTACCCCTGGAAGAGAAAGGAGAATTTTGTCTTGGCTTGGATTGATTGAGGATTGTGGATTTTGGGATTGTTTTACTTTTTTTTGAAATATCTTGGTTGGTGTAAGAAGAGGGAAAAAAGAAAAGAAAAGAAAAGATCTATAATGGCTTTTCTTTTGAAGAACTGAGGGAAGAATATGAGCAAACAAAAGCAGCGGTAAAGATGGTATGGAAAAAGCCTTCCTATTTTTAGAAATGGCGCTGGTTAACTATCAACAAACAATACAACAGATGGAGGCAGAAAACAACAAGAAGAAGAAGATGAAGACGCCATCTTTAATGAATTCCAAAATTTAACTAAGAAAGAAGGAAGGAAGAAAGCGAGGAAAATGAAGGACTTAAGATCTAAAAAAAATTTAAGAAAGAGAAAAATAAGATGCAAAATAAATATAATGATAGTAAACAAAAGAAAAAGGGAACACAACAGAGAAGGGATGCCAGCAAGGCAGAGGCTAGAAGAAGGGGGGTAGGAAGATTTGGTGGGGAAGAAAGAAAGGGGAAAGGCGGAGAAAAGCCACAAAGTTTTGAAATTAGATGGGAAAAGAGGAATTTTTTTAGGGACAAAGGGTAAAGTACAATTTTCTTAAAAAGATTTTGCAAGGTACATAAGATGGTATTGTAACATCTGTATTAGAAATAGAAAATTAGAATGGCTTAAGAGTTAATAAGAAATTAAAATGTTGAAATGTTTAACAATGATTGATTTTAAAATGTAATAAAATATTAAAGAGAAAGGCAATGGGAATGTTATAAGATTTAATATTTAGATTTATTATTTAACTATGTATTTAATCATTTTGGATTAATTACTCTGTTTTTATTGTTATTAAAAGAAAAAAATTAGTAGATAGAATGTACCAAGCAGAATCAGATTGGGTATTAGGTGTTATATTAAATGTTAATCTAATTAATTTAGGGGAGGATAGAAAGGCATCATACTCTGATTAGTGATTTCAGGAGAAATTCTTTTTTTTTTTATAAGGAATGAGATAGAGGGATAATAAAGAATGGGCAAAAGATACAAATATAATGATTTAAATTAAGATGGATTAAATAAGATAGAATTATGAAGAGTGAAATGTGTGGAGAAGTTTATATAGAAGATATAGAATGGTAAACAAAATAGGTAATGATATGTAAGATGAGCATGAATATAATTGAAGCCCATATAAAGAGAGGTACCTGGGGCCAAGTTACTTTCCTAAAAGATTTTTATATGTTTGTTTGTTGTGTGTTTATGTTTTTGAGAGTATTAATAAAACCTTGTAGAAATACAGAATGAGAATAATGGTAATCAAGTCAGAAAGAAATAGATGAAATAATAATAGTGAAATTGAATAAGAGTAAAGAGAAGTAAAGAGAAATTGGATAAGAGGTATTTTTATGCTCATATGGAAATGGCTTAAAATAGAATTGTATTGTATAAAATAAGGTTTTATCTGACCTGTAAAATTTATAATGGAAAAAGGTTTAAATATGTAATGGTTGATGATGATTTGTTTGTCTTTGAAATTAATAAAATTTGCTTTAAAAAAAATGTCTTTGACATGATCTATCATGGAGGACAACTGTTATTGAAAGGCTCACAATTTAGATACAAGGCAGGTGAAAAGTAAAACACATCCCAATATAATATTCAAAAGAACGTTTCTAAATAAGACACATTTATCAGGTTTGGCCTGGCACTGGAATTACATTGTTTGGATAAATTACAATGAAATAAAGGTATAGACAAATTACATGCAAGGCATTTATTTATATTAGATTGCAATTCCTATACCCCTGATCCAACTCATGCTAGTGGGAACTTGAGTTGTAATCCAACACTTCACATTGCTTACCTCTGCTACACTATAATATAAAAAGGATCTTACAGTTTTTGATTTTTTTTCCTTTCCTTTTTTTTTTTTGAAAAGTTTATTTGGGTTTTCACAAAAACAAAATACAAATAAAACATCTTTTTTGAAAATAGCATGGTCCCAGGTTATCACTTCTTCATACAGACACAAAACTCAATTTCATGTTCATTTTTATATTCTATTCCATATCTTATTACCATTTTATATTTTCTACATAGTTTCCCCCCTCTTCTAATTTTCTCAACTTTGTTTTAATTATCTCAATTCAAATCATTATATTTATACTTTTGTCTGTCCTGTTACAATTTCACATTATCTTTTCTTATTAAGCAAATTTTTCCCTGTATATTTTTTTTTTTTTTTTTTTTTTTTTTTTTTTTTTTTTTTTTTTTTTTTTTTTTTTTTTTTTTTTTTTTTTTTTTTTTTTTTTTGTGTGTGTGTTTTTGTTGTGTTTTTTTTTTTTTTTTTTTTTTTTATTTTTTTTTTTTTTTTTTTTTTTTTTTTTTTTTTTTTTTTTTTTTTTTTTTTTTTTTTTTTTTTTTTTTTTTTTTTTTTTTTTTTTTTTTTTTTTTTTATTTTTTTTTTTTTTTTTTTTTTTTTTTTTTTTTTTTTTTTTTTTTTTTTTTTTTTTTTTTTTTTTTTTTTTTTAATTTTTTTTTTTTTTTTTTTTTTTTTTTTTTTTTTTTTTTTTTATAAAAACCCTTCTCTTTTTTATAAATATTTTATCCATCATCATATTTTCTAAAGTTATTTCTATTTGTAATATAACAAAGCTATCTTATGTACCTTTGCAGAATCCCTTGTAAAAGACAGAAACAAGAAATGGAGAAACAGGGAAAAGATATAACGATTGTAACCATAAGTTTGTTTAGAGATAATGGGTGAAAATTTAATTGATTTTTTTTCCTTTTCTTAGCAACCAACTGCATCTTGGGGAGCTAGTCTCTACAGGATATAACAGTCTATGTTCTAAGTTTGGGAAAGTCAAGGAACTAAATAAAAATACTTTAAATACTTTGCTTTTAAGTTTCTGTTCACTCCTTGTATTAGTTGAACTATTTCTCAGTCTAACTACAATGCATTCTTCAAAACTGATGAAGCACTTAATCACTGCACAGCAAATTCAAACTATACCCAGAGGCAGTGCACATGCAAATATTACTGGATGACAGGCAAACCTTTTTAAGGAATCTAATCTGACCTTCCACTAAGCAAAAATAAAATGATATAAATCATCTTATGAAATTAATTTCTGGATAAAGTTGAAACAAATAACTACTTTGATACGTTCAGGGTTATGAATTGTCATGAAATTAAGTCAAGCCTCAGTATAAGAATATGAGTATTGACTATTCATACTTAATGGAATTCAAAACATTTAAGTCCTTAAATGAAACTATACAACTTTAATGGAACAGTTCGTATATTAGGTGTTTTTTTTCTAAATTAAAAGAATAAGTGGATATACATGAAAAACTAACTAGCATCCTAGTGAGCACCCACCCCTCCCCAGAAGAATGAAATATTCTAGGAAATATTAAAAAGGCAGAATATACCTGAGAAATCTGTTCTTGGAAAGCAGTCCCCACCTTTGTTAATGGCTCCAGAAAGACAAAAGACGTATCTACAACACAAAAGACCTTTCGCTCCAGGGTGATGAGATTAAGACATGGCCCTCAGGACATGATAGGATCAGCCTTCTACCCACTTCACCTGGGAAGATTACATCACCTAGCAAGATTCAACCAGGCTTGGGACTCAAGAAGACAACCTACAAAGTTACCCCTACATGGTGCCTGGGAATCTGACAACAAATCAGGATATATTTCTTGCCACAGGAACAGGAAGCAAGTTCAAAGCCCAACAGAAGTTATAAATCTCTCTTCCTCTCTCACCCATGTGCTTTTTTTTGCCCAGGACCTCGAATCATGTGGTTCTGCTGTCCACCATTAAACCATCTTTCCAAGAAATCTCCATGTTTCCAGTGTCTTTCTTCCCATTTGGAACTGAACCCAGATGGACATTTCTTCCAACATTAGAAACAGTCAGAAATTTTGTTGCTCTTGCATTAAGTATCTTTGTTGTGTGACAATAAATTTAAAGACTTTGTTGGCTGATTGATTTCCTCAACTGTTCTAGAGAAACATCTGAAATGTCTTTAGTCACCAGAAACTGAGAGGCAGGAATCTGACAAATGTAATTTTTAGCTTAGACAATTAAAGCCAAGAAAAAAACTACAGAAAATTACACATAACTAATTGGCAAGGTATAATATTAAGAACTGAACTTTTGCACAAATACCATGTGAAAACATATATTTTAACTTTATTTATATGGAAAGCATTAACAACATCCCATAAAGTGGCAAAATGTTTTGAATTTCCGGTTCTTCCTATAACCTTGATATTTCTTGGAGGTCTTCCATTTCAGGCCTAAACCTGTTTTGTTTCCAAAATTTAACAAATATTTTAGAACTGTAGCCTAAAAAAAGAGTGCCCCCCTCACCCATACACAGAAAGAATGAATAGGTTCTTTTCAAAGCATTCTAATATTCTTTTCATTATTAAGTGTAACTATAGCAGTTCACATAAAATACTGAAATTGAAATGCAAAATGTGGAAGAACAGTTGTCTGTAGCATCCTCAGTTCAGGGAGAGAAAGCAGGCACAAGAAACAATGCATTCCTATGCTAAAGAAACATAGGATTTTTTTATCAGCTACCAATAAATGTTATTTAGGAAGGAATGTATTGGTGATAATGTAATCCAGGGATATTAATCTAATACAGGCAATTGCTTATTCTGCAGGGGCAAATGACAAGGAATAAACATCATGCAAATGTCACAACTTAAATATTTATGTCTGGCTTTGGATTGCAAGTACCTAATGGCAGTATTTCCATGATGATATTGTGCATGTATTGTCATGTTGGCATCATTTTGCTGCAGATGCTATTACCAATAAGTATTTTGGATTATTGCTTCCAACAGTCGCTGTAGCATTGAGTGTAAGATCTATAATGCAAGAAAGCTACAACATCCCTAGAAGATAGTCATCCAATTATTTTCTTACTCCTTTCAACAATGTAGCCATAGAAATAAATTCCATCAATAAACGAACAATTCTATTATATTTTCTAAAGTTTAACCAAAATGTGTTTCCTTCAATTTTTACTTTTAGATTCCCCCATTGCTTTCAGAAGCAACAAAGCACTAGTACAGTCAATGCTCCATGTGACCCCCCCATATACCGTATTTTTCAGAGTATAAGATGCACCTAGATTTTGGGGAGGAAAAGAAGAAAAAAAATCTGCCTGACTCCCAGCATCTATCTAGTATTCATCTGGCCCATTTGCCGCAGCCCCATTTGCCGCTGCCCATTCACCATGGGCCATTTGCTGCTGCCAGCGTGGCCCATTCACCGTGGCACGTTCGCTGCCGCCACAGCCCATTTCCCATGAACCATTCACAGCGGACCGTTTGCTGCCACCCATTCGCCATGGCCCGTTCTAGAACAGCTGATCGGTGCCACACCAATCCCCCTCCCTCTCCAACACAATATTTGATGTATAGGATGCACAGACATTTCCACCCACTGTTTTGGAAGTGTGTCTTATACTCCGAAAAATACAGTATTTAAAATTATGTCTAATTTTCTTTTCATTAAGCTAAAATACTATTGAATTTTCTAGGTGAGCCCTCTGAATGAACATCATCACACCATAATTCTACTTTTCTTGGATGGTCAAACATCCCCAAAACTATGGTTTCATTTATATTTTTAGCATACTGGTCACTTACCCTAACAGGTGGACTTCGTGCTTGTACTCTCTGTTGCTGGACACTTTGAGAACTATGTAGGTCTTTTTGAATGCAATTAGCAACAGTGCTAGTTTGGGCCCTTAATAAATTTGTGCATGTCATTAAATTAGTCAATTTCTGAGGCCTTTGTTTGATGCCATCTAGTAGTCGAACAAGCAAAATATTATTAGGAAGGTCATCAACATTGCAGTCTACTAATGTCCTACATTCAGGACAACGAAGCTCATTGCGTGAGCTCACAATGCCCAAGAGACATCTTTTACAAAATGTATGTTGACAAGGCAAGACTTTTGCAGAAGCATCCAGACGTTCTAAACAGACAGGACACTCCAACAGATCCAATAAGACCGACTCATCCATTTTATTTAGCTAACTGAGAAATAATTCCTATTTTTTCTGAATGTGTTAAGTAATTCATGTTATATCCATGCCTTTTCACTCTTCTTTCTGAAAATTGAGAAAGGGAAAAAAAAACATCAATACAAACGAAAATGGAGAATGGCATTCCAACATAGGAAAAATTGTGTTTTTTTTGAGACAGCCTAACAAATCAATCAAACTTTAAAAAAAAAGTTTTTATAAACAAAAATGCTTTCAGTGTTCTTGTCTAAAGTCCAGGCTTCATTGCTTTAATATTTATCTGGAGACATGATGTATTTTGAGAATAAATTCCATAATAGTTTTTTTATATCAACTTTCTCTACAGCTCCTATAATGACAAAATGTTGGACACTAGGGATCTAAAAGGACAAATCTTATTAGTGCCTTCTTAACTGAAATAGCATCATTACAAGGTATTGTTATGCCTTTTAACAGAGGAAGTTAGTATAATGGCCAAGATCACAGTATCATTAACTTTCAAACTCTTAAGTTTACACAGTCTACATTAATTACTGCTGCTAGCAATCTTCATTTCATATTTTCAAATATGGAATTTAAGTCATTTCCCTTTTTAAAACAAAAGTAATGTAATAAACATATATTTTAAAATCTGTATACAGTATCTGAAACTTCAATGTAAATTATGAAAAAGAAACAACTTGATCATCAAAATTTGGCCTTAAAACAAAAAGACATTCTATTACTAGAATCAACATACTATAATTAACAATTATCTCTTAAAATTGACATTGAACCACTTTAACCATAGTGGTTAAAGAAAAGGTAATATTTTATATTTTGGATAAGTTATGAAAACGACAGAAGATGTACATTTAATCACAAACTATATGGAGAAATTAAAACATTAAAAGAATGAAGGAGTTATGGTAACAAGGCAGATCACATCAATGATAAGATTGAAGAAAAAAAGATAAAAGAAAAAAAATTAACCATTGCTCAATATATATTACAAAATTTATGTATATGTAGATATTTGTATATGTATATATTATATATATGTTGATTTGTCTGTTTTAAATGTATGTCAAATAAATGTTTTTTCTAGAATAAAATAAAATATTTTTAAAAAATGACACTGAAAAAATAGGGAAGCTAATAGAACTTTCATCCAAAAGAATAAGATTGATGTGCTATTGGAGACATTATATTGTACTCCAGTAAGGCATCAACATGGGTTGATCTGATGAAAATTGCAAGAGCAATATTTAACAGAAATCTAAACACACTCAGCAAATGATTACTTTTCAGCACTCTGATAAAAATTAAATTATTCTCATTGGCAAGGTTACTTTAAATACATTCATTGTATAGACAGAGAGATGTTAAATTATTTCCAGTTGTCCCTTCTAAAATATATATCTACACAGGAGCCAATAACAGAAGGTTCCTAGCAAAGGACAGCAGCTAACATAGAGCAAGATGATGATGCCTTAAGATTTGATGAGAACCATCAAATAGACACTTCACTAAGATACTTCACTAAGAGTTCACTACAAGGCCAAATAATCTAGGGGAAATCCTTCAACTGCTTCCAATGCATATAGGAAAGATGCTAATAATTTTTATTTTGGGTGAAACAAAACAGCAGCAGCAGCAATAATGGAACAAAATGTAACAGGATAAAAAGCCGTGCTTCTGAAAACCTGGACAGTGTAAATTAAACATTATGGCTTCCCATACGTGCCTAGCTTGCGTTATAGTGATGTGCTGCTCAGCATACGACCGAGATCAAACCTATCTCCCCAAGCGAGAGGCGAGACAAGACCCTGCCGTTTCTCGGGAAATACACGCCTTGCCAGGAGACAGCTGGAGGGCTAACGCGGTCTCTACCGAGGTTTAGTGGCTGTGTCTCGTTACCACCAAAGGTGGACGACCCAAGGTTGGAGTCGCGAACCTTAAACGCCCGTGGAAAGAACTATCCCAGGAGAGCGTCGCCACCGCAGAGCCTCGCTGCGGCCCGGCGCGAAGTACCGCTTCCAGGTGCTAAGAATCGGGAGAGGCTACTCGCGATCAACATGCCCTCCGCTTCCCGTTCCCAGAACTCACCATCTCCGCGGCCGTTGGAGCGAGACGAGGAGTGCCCCCTTTCCCCTCAGCCTTCGCGTTTTCGCGCCTCTTTGTTCCCGCGAGGAGCCGCCGTCGCGCTCGCTCGCTCTCTCCACCCCAGTATAGAAGAGGCTCCTCTTTGCTTCTGTTCTTTCCGCCCCTCCCTATTTCCTTCCTTCCTTTCCTCCCTAAAAGGGGGCTGAGGCGGGAGACTGCCCCGCCTCAAGGAAGGAGTCCCTGGCTCTGAGGTGGAGGAGACCGACTGCCAACAGAGCTCTCAAGCCGTCCTACCCGCCTATCTACTATTTCCTGGAACTCCCGCTTCCCTCGGCGGGAGGAGCATGGAGTGCCTTCTCACACGAGAGGGAGTCGACTGGAGGAGGGCGGAGAGCGAGAGCGAGTCTTCCGAAGGGGTGCTGCTCCCTTTGGTAGACCAGCTGGCTCTCCCTTCCCTTAGGACATCTTAGCTCCCGCCCCTTCAGTCGCCCCAGGCTAGTGCCTGGATCCGGCCCATCTACTCGCCCACCCTCGGCTCTCTTTCTCTCCCCTGGTATAGGATCTCTTTAATTAAAAGTATTTCTGAGCCTTTAATCACTGTTTTCTTGGAAAGGTTTCCCCACCATTTCTGGCTCAGCGTGGATCGGACAAGCTGACAGCGTTTGGGGAGACTTGAAGTGCGTGGGCCCAGGAAATAAAAGACCTATCCCACTTGCTTTGCTATGCGGGACAGGTTCGGAAGATCAGGTGAAAAACGGCGCCAAGAAAGCTTCATATTACCACCAATAATAAAAAAGTGACCCTGTTTAAAAAACAGGTCAGATTCAAATTTAATACTTTATTAAGAAAAGGATTGATCTGCTTTGTGTAAGGGGCCCAAACGTATGAAAGATGCACAAATGGCCAAGTCAATACAGAATGTTATAATACTGTTCAGTAGATTGCAAGAGAGACAGCAATCTAAATTCTGGGGTATAAGGTTTCTAGCAAACTCCCTTTATTGACATATTTGCTATACCTTCCACTGTGGTTTTGGAATGGTGATTCCATGTTGGAAGGCAGTAATGCAACAAAACAGGCCCTGGGCCCCCAAAGTGCTGCTGTGTTTTGTTTTCCCCACAATGTTTTCTGTGGCTTGAAAGCACCTTTGCCCCACAATTGTTTTTAAATAATTAAAAGAAGAATAAGGAAAGGGTGCTGGCTAGCTGACATTTTAGTGCTCCTCTTGGCCAGCTGGTGGGAGTGCTGGGCAGCTTAAGGAAGCAAAACTGAAAATATTTGCAGTATCACACAGTGATACAAAGGGATTGAAAAATTGAGAAGTGGCTGCTAGCCATATAGAAGGAACACTTGTTCAGTGATGGGTATAAAATAATGGGTTATTGCTTCCTCCCCCATAAAAAAAACTTCAAGGTAATTACCAGCTCTTTTCTTGAATTAAATATAGGGGATTAGAACAAGTGGTCAATAATTCATGTCGCAATCTATTCAGGGGATGGGTTGCTGAAATTGACATAAGCAGTTATTTAAAACATGTTGATGAATCATGACTGCATCATTTCCATTTACATGTGTGTCTCAATTCAGAACTATACACAACTGTCATAAATGCCCATTGTGAATTTTTTTTTAGAAAAAGCAATCAATTCACTTGAAAGAATCAAATAATGATAGATAAGTACTAGGATGGTAGAGAATGCTAAAATGCTATTATATCCATGTGTCAGGCTGTTTCTTTGAGCACAGAATAGTGTCAATAGAGAAAGGAACCAAATTCACTTCAGCTGAAATGTATTTGGTGGACCAATATTTGAGATTACGAGTGAAGAAGCCAAATATAAAATGAGCTTCTAAACCATTTTGAAATATACAATGTACAACATTTACATTATAGTCAAAAGCTCCTGTGAATATAATTCATTTTGAACCACCTGTGTTTTATATAAAAATTTGTTCCTAGGAAATCAAACAGGGATTTCTATCCCTAGAAAATCAGTGACAGTTCCTGAAAATAATGAATTATATCAGGAGTGTCAAATTCGATTTCATTGAGGGCTGTATTAGCAATGTGGTTGTCCTCAGGGGGTTGGGGTGGGAGGGGAGGAGAGGGGCTGGGGTGGTCGCAGCAACTGGGTGGGGCATACCCAGCTCGACATCACTCATGAAGAGGGGCACCTGTGGGGCCCGGGGAGGATTGGGGAGGGAATCCAGGGGTCTCCATGAGGTGAGGTGAGGGTGGGGATGCGCGCTCGCTACCCTTTCCCTCAGCTGGCACACTCTGTGGCTCCGGAGCCTGCTGCCACCACTGGGCTGGCTATCCAAGCAGCAGGCACGGTGGCAGCATCAACAGCAGGCGGGAAGGCACATGATGCGGACTGTTAAGCCTGAATTCCCCAACGAGTGTTAAGGAAAACAAACTAAACAGAATGTGTAGCGTAGTCAGATAGGCAGACAGGTAAATGTGTGAGATAAGTTTGTATTTTAGTTAACACGCAGTAAAAAGCAGATACGCTTGTGCTATCAAAAATATAGTTTATTCCATTAGGAATTATAGCATAGTCAAAATAAACGGTCCATTAGTCATGTATCATTTCAGTCAGTCCAGTCGAGGATACTCAATTTACAAAGTCCGTGTTGAATAGCCAATGTCAGTTCACTTACAATAAATCAGTCCGTATTTTCTCTTCTCTCCGTTGAGAAATAAACACTCTTTTCTCTCCTCCGTTCCAGTAAGGAAAAACGCAGTCATCAATCCATCCAGTAATTAGGGATCATTAAGCCACAGAGAGCTGCAATTGACTTGCTTCTTTTATGGTGCTTTTACAACCACACCCTTAATTACATTCTTGTAGTTAAAGTTACACACACTTTAACCAACAAACCATGATAACTTATTTATTATTTTTACCCAAACCAGTTAGGGTAAACAATGTTATCCCTAACACGGACCACTGAATGCCCTTACTCTTTCCCACTGTCTGTTTTTGCGGTTGGAGAGAAAGTCACTGCTTTGGACCCTTTGCAGGTATTGCCCTTGGCTTGTGTGGGGAATGTGTTCCCCTCATGCACCCGATGCACCTCGGCCCTCCTGAGGGCTGCCTCCACCACCACTCAGCAGATCCGCCCAGCCAAAGGAGGTGAAGCCACGAGCTAGAAAGCCCAAGTATAGGTAAAGCACGCCTCGGCCTAGCAAGTAAAAGGCAGCCACAACAAGCGGGGAAAGCTGGATCCCATTGCCGCCATGGCCCAGCAGAGATGGAGGCACGCGATCCTGGCTGGGCCTGGGTGGCCATGATGTCAGAGCATTTGCAGTGTGACTGCTATTATGAGACAAACCAGGAGCAAAACACAACACACAGAGACTTAGACATTTAACAGTGGTTTATATACAACAGTTATATAGAGACATATATGTGGTAGGCAAATACCTTTACAAGCAAGCTTTCTTCTTAACTCTACACACAGAGAACTCTGCAATGAATATTGGACACAAGGAAAGAGAAAACACACCCTCTAATGGCTGCCTTATATAAACACCTCTTAAAGGGAAATACCCATGCTATACTGAATCATCTTCATTTCATCAGCCTAACATTTCATCAGACTTACAGCATCTGGCAGCTATTACTGCTGCTAGTCAGTTCTTAAATCTTAATACCTCATTAGGGAAGTACTTGGTCAGGCCTGCTGGATGCACCAGATAGATGCTTTCCCTGTCCCAGCCACGTGGGATGGAGCAGGCATGTCCGGTAATTTGCATCATATGCCTCCCCACTTGACTCTGCCTGCTGCTGGTGCCGCCGCTGTCACCATGCCTGCTTCTTGGAGGGCCAACGCAGTAGTCACAGTGGGCTGTGGAGCCGCTGCTGCCAGACACCTCCCCCCTGCACGTACACACACAGACACACACAACAAAACACGTGCAGGGGTCTGGGAGAAGTGAGCAGAGAGGCAACAATGGGGGCGGGATCAAAATGAGAAGCCTCTGTCCAAAGTCTCTGGCAGGTTAAAAAAAACAATCTGTGCAGCAGTGGCTTTTTTGTCCACCCTCCCAGTAGTGGGATTTAGCCGGTTCACACTGGTTTGGCAGAACCGTTAGCTAAATTTTTGTGAACTTTGTCGAATCAGCTGAATAGTCTTCCCATCCCACCCCACCTGCCACCCCCAAATTGTATTGATAAAGGGGGTGGGTGGCTAAGTGAGGGTCAGGAAGCCCTGCCATGCCCGATTGGGGGGGTGGAGAAGAGATGGCAAGAGGAACCCTGTCTTGCTCCAAGTGGCCCAATGAAAGGCAGCAGCAGCCCAGCTGCTTCCCTTCCCCGCCCTCTCTGGCACTGGAAGCCAACTGTCAGCCCAGTTGCCCATTCATCCCTCTCCCCCCCATGTCTCTCTGGGCTCACCTAGTGCCACAGTCTATCAGGGAGGCGAGGAGCTGCCCTGGCATCCTCCATGGGTTTGAAGACAGGAAAGCTGCTGATGATCCTGTGCCCTCCCTCCACCTTCCACTCTGGGGGAGTGAAGGCACCATTTCTGCAAAGGAGCAAGTGTCGCACTCGGCTCGAGCCATGTACGACACCGCCATGATCTCCCATCCATGGACTTACTGGGCCGCTTGCCAGCTGACATGGACTATCTGTGTGCCGATGGCAGCAGGTGTGGCTGAGTTACGTTAGCAGGGTGTCGACTGACTAGCTACGATATGACGCCCAGATGATTGCAGAGGAACCGAAGCTCTGGGCTATGGAATGAAGATCATGAACACCTGGAGGTTGCTGTGGCAGATAGCGACACTGGTGGAGGATATCTGAAGTTTATTAAGGTGTTTGAGGTGCTTGAGTGGTGGTGGGCATTAGAGAAATGCGGAGCAAATGGGATGCTGGCTTCTAGGGGGTGGGACTGAATATTGGAAGCAGGGCACTTACGGATTTGGATAAATGAGGCTCTGAGTCGGCAAAAACTCAGAGCTGACTTTAATCGGATATTCTTTTTACTTCTTGCTGTCATTACACTGAGAAGGAATAAAACTCTTGCCAGCTTGTTTGGACTTTCTTGTTGTTTATTGCCTTGTCAGAAGTGCTTACCCCAGCCTTGGCTTGCCTCCCTCCTCCCCCCCACCGCTTGCACACGCATAGCCCTGGAAAGGGAGCCCTAGATGGCCACCTCTTCTGTCGCTTGCTCACTCCCTGAATATGGTAGGAGCACCACAGAAAGAGGCAGGGCAGGCGACTGTATCAAACCCAGAGGCCTTTAGGAGAAGTGCACTGTTCAGGGGTGGAAAAGAGACATGGGTAGATACTGTTCTCATGTTTCTTTTTCTTTCACTTTGTTGGGGCTGGGGGTGCTCGCTGCTTTGAGTTGCCCTTCGCTTTATCCAATGATAGAGATGGAATCTTAGAGAGCCATTGTGCCCCCTCACCCACATAACAGGTTTGGTGTCGAGAGTTTTATTCAGTCTGTTCCCCCAACAGTTCTATTTCAGGTTTTCGGTTAACCCCCAGCTGCAAGTTAGTACAGTAATTGGCTCGCAACCAAGTAGATAACCAAAAACAAAATAAACTTACAGCCAAATCTAAAACAGTTTTGAAAATAAAGGTTTTACCTGGGTAGGTTCCAAAAATAAACAGCCCAAATCCCCTCTGAGGTCCGGGGCCTCCACTGAGGTTTGTCAATAAGTCCGGTGGTCCAGTTTCAGGGCTTGCAAGAAGTCACAGGAATTGTCCAAGCCAGGAGTTCAAGGGGTTGTTTTCAGTGAAGCCAGCCACAAACAAGCTCCAGACTAACCTTCAAGGCAATGGCCAATTAGTCCACCTGACAGATAACCGGCTGCTCCAAACACATACATAAATGCTCTCCGTAACTGAATTAAATCCACAAGCTGCAGAGTTCTGGAAACACAAACAACCGTCTGGCTACAACCAACACACGTTGCTTCCAGCAATGCCTCCCTCTGCCTGCCATGCTAAATAGCTCCTCCCAGTGCAGCCCATTAAGAGGGCTGGGGCCTTTTCTCCATTAATCTGGCAGATCTCTCTCTGCCCTGCATACTCTAGCATTTACCAAGGCTGGCAGCCCCTCTCTCTCTTCCTTTTTTTTCTCAGAGGGGTATTAGTATTTTAATATATGCACGCTCAATTTACATTTGTTTAATTATAATCCCCATGTTAACATTAAACATGTAATTGGCAGTGGAAATCCTAGACTAACCTTTCACAATTGGACAGAGGTGGGGAGATAAGACTATTCACAACAGTATCCAATCTGAATACTTGTATCTGGTGTTATTTTTAATTTTTTAAAAAATATACATCAATATTATATGAACAGTGAAGTATCTGGGTATCATTAATTTGTACAAATAATAATAATAGTAATATTAATAATATTTGTTACAGTAATCATACTTGTGTAGTTACAACATTATACATATTTATATCTAAGTGTGTTCTTTCATTTAGTTCAGTATTTTTATGCGCCATTCTAATAACAATCACAATATTGCTTAAGCATACATAATACCATCTTTCAACATCTAATCTTTATGTCTAGCTATTACTTTTAATAGTTATATAAAAATATGTATAATATTCCCCCTTAATCTTGTTTCTACCTCTAAATATTAATATTTGTTACATTAATCATGGAATTATGGTGTTATTATATACTGTATATATTTGTATTAGAATATGTTCCTTCATTGTTTAGTTGTTCAGTGTTTTGGTGCGCCATTCTAATAATAATCACAATATTATTTAGACATTCATAATGATATCATCTTTCAACATCTAATCTTTACATGTAGCTATTACTTCTATTTATATAATAATATCCCCCCTTAATCTTATTTCTATCTCTATTCTAGCTTTCAATAAAACAATCTTATATTAAACAACATTCCCTTTCTAACCATCATCTCTTGTTCGCATTAGTATTTTAATTCTTATTTGTTTTTTGGCTTGCCTCCCAAACTCCTCCCTTGAGTCTTTGTCTCTGTCTACATCTTTCCTATTTAACCCAAATATTTCTTCCATCTCTACTATCTTTTGCTGCCATCTCTCTGGGAAGTCTGCCCAAGCCCCTATCTTCTCTTTAAAAATGCCTTTCTTTTTGTCCAATCCAATTTTTTGATCTCTTAATATATATTGTCCCTGTCCCTCTTCTTGTTCTTCTTGTTGCTTTGTTTGGTTTTCTTTGGTCTGTTTTTTCTTCTGGTCTGTTATTTCCTCTGTTTCCTGCGTTTTCTTACCTTTATTTGTTATCCCTTGTTCAACATTTTCTGATTTCCCCATGTTGATTCTTTGTCAACTTAACATAAATACTTTGAAGCATCAACAGTTCAACACCATTTCTTTTTGAAATCATCTCCCCCTGATGCTACATCTTGTCTTTTAATAGGTCCAAATATTGCTCAATAGCCTGTCAATAGTCTGCCATCACCCCAGAGTCTCAATTGTCTATCACAGCTGAGAGCCAGCTTAGAAATTGTTTGCTCAGTTCTGGTGTTGCTCCCTCAGGGGGATGAAATGGTTATAATCCTTTGTATCCCACAATGTTAATCAGTTCCATTTAAATGATCCAGGAGGATTTCCAAATATCTCCTTAAGTCCATTCTGTAAGTTCAGTCATAGATCCTAGTATTTAAAAATAACTTACTTTAAATGTCTTTCACAGTCTCACAATTAAACCTCCAATAGCCATAAAATAAAAATATAGCGCAGTAAATAACACAGCAGACCTCCAGATGTTATTTAATTCCACTTCTGTATCCTTGTCTTATCAGCACTTCCCAAGGTTGTAGGAGTTTAATATATATTCCATTCATCAGTAGATGGTGCTTTCAGCTTAGATTTCAACGTTGCACAAAATTGACCGATCTTTATTTCTGTTTTTTACAAATAGTATTCAAGCAAGTGATTCCAAAATATTATTGCCAAATAATATTTTTGCCAAAATATTGCCAATAAAATTTAAAAATCCAATCTTTCTGTATTGTAAGGATTTTTCCTTCTTCCTTTAGTTCCTTTTTCCCCCGAGGTAGTTTTTCTCTGTAATCAATTGCCACTTTGACAAGCATTTCAAAGAGTCTCTTTTCCAGGGTTTCTTTTCTTTGGGGTTAGGTTCTAAGTAGAAAGAAATCACCTCACCCAGTTCCAATCACTGTTCTACACCACTCCAGCACTTTCTTTATTTCTTTGGCTGCCCCAGATTCAAGGCAGCCATAATGGCTGCCTCTTCTTTGTTGTTGGATGGGAGGGAATCCCTGCATCCAGTTGGAGAGCTGTTGCTCTCCACAACCTGCAGGGTACCACTCCTTTATTTGTCACCCCCACAGGGTGACTTTAGCCCCCCGGGGGTCCCTCAAATGAAGATTCAGCACAGGTTCGCAGAGGTCCAGTAAACCATACTTATATAATTTTGGACTCTCTGAATCAGATTGAGGCGTGATCATTTATTTCACTTTCATTGCTACTATGATGGGAGCTGAAGGAACAGCTGTGAAAACCGAGAGGACTTTTCAATGAGCCATTTTTGTTGTTCCGAAATATTATGGATCTGATCAATAGGATGGATGAGAAAATGGAAAATATCTTGCAAAGAACAATGAATAAAGACAAAACTGCCCATGAATTGGTGGAATCAAAAGAAAGACTGGATGAAATGGACTACGTAAGCCAGCAAATGGAACATGAACAGGCAAAGAATATGGATCAGAAAAAACAGCAAATGAAGCAACAGCTCAATGAAGAGGAAGACTAGATAAATGGCAAGCAAGAGGAGCGGAAAGAACAGATGGATTGGCCACATCAACAAATAAAACAAGGACTTGGAGCAAAAAATAGGACTGACAAATCCGCTGATAAAGGAAAAAAGACTGAAGAAAATAAAACAGATAAATCGACAATTGGAGAGACAGGAATATACTTTTGATAAGGAGATTGGGACATGGATAGATATTTGGGAGAATTGGCACCATAAGATTGTACTGGGAGAAATGTCTAGATTGAATAAGAAAGATAGAGATAAAGATGAGTGTGAGAGGTGAATTAAAAAATGGATAAGAAATGAAGCACTAAGGAGAAAAGATGATGGATAAAAAGAATTATCATTTAAATGTTTAAGTAGCCTGTATGTAAGCTAAAGGAGGCAGAAATAAAATTAGATAGGGAAAATATCAGAATATAATCTTTTATAGAATGAATAAAAATATAGAAAGACTAGAAGTTTACAGATGTTAGGCATTTTCTTTTATGTATTTTTCAAATAATATGAGAATTACTTAAATTTGATAAATGTGATAGTTTATTAATATTGTTAGCTTGAATTGGATCAATATGAATGATACTTAGAATTAATTTTGTTTATATATATAAAGAAATGTTTAGATTGAACAAGAAAGACATAGATGAAGATAGAGATAAAGATGAAGAGTTAGATTTTTTTTAGTTTATGTATATTTAAACAACATAATGGGGATTACTTAAATTCTACAAATGTGATAGAGATTATTAATATTGTTATGATGAACTGAATTAATATGAATGATATCCAGAACCAACTCTGTTCATACACAATGTGGATGTTTATTGAAAAAAATAATAAAAAATAAAAGATTGCACAAACTGATTGTAAACAGTGGCACAACACACTTGCCAAAATGAACATCTGTAAAAATAATCATGTGCTGCTAATGAAAAATTGCTTGGAATATAGAGTTAAAAAAGAACAAGTTAAAATACTGTGAATTTCCAAATAAAAGCTGATAAAATATTGGCCCATAATGCACAATATTTAACTGTGATTGAGAACAAGAAAGTTGATGTGGCAATGATAGAATAGATGACAGAATTGAAGATCAAGATCTGAAAGTCAAAGTGTCAACTGTCCAACTAGTGAACCCAAAACAAATCTCTTGGGAGATTTGAATTCCCAAAAGTAAAACTTTATTGGATACACCATTTTGATACTGAAGAAACAAAACCAGCTCTGGTTTTCCCATGCAAATGCTTGCCTAGTTAAACAATAACTTCCCCTTCTCCCCACCCCTGGGTGATCATATTGTCCAATTATGAGATGCCCTTTTGTTATGGAAACAGTTCACCTCTTTCTCAAGCACCTGCAGTGGTGACCTTGATGGTTTCCATACTCTCACAATCTCTGCATTCTATTTTCTCCTTCCCTCCTCCCAGTTTATTGACAAGTTGAAAAGCATTAAGATTTTTGAAAGAAGCAAAGTGGTTCAAATTTGACACAAAAATCGAAAGATTATAGAATAAATCAGCAATAGTGCTCCCAGCAGCTATTGCCCTACTTACAATACCAAAAAATCTTGGATGGCACTTAGAAAACCCGAGCATTGACAAAATTTCCATTTGCCAATTTCAAAAGGCCACATTGCTTGGATCCACAAATATACTATGGTGATATATTAGGATATCTTAGATTCTTGGGAAGAACTCAGGGTGTATGAATGTCAGCACTAGCTAAAGAATTGGCAGTTGTGATATCACTTTGTTTTGTATATTACAACTTATATGCCACATGCTCCCATCTTCGATCATGATGGAGGAAAACAAATGCAGATAACTTTGAATAGGCATTGACAATCAAAAATCTGAAAATAAGGGAACTGGCCTGTGAGGACAAGGATATTTGGTTGGTAAGGCACAATAGACACAGGATAGACTACAATCTGAAAATCTAATTTATAGTCGTGTAAAGGAAAATACACTATGGTTTTATGTATTGGGACATCGTAAAAATCATCTGGCCCTTAGTAGTTCTTAAATATACAGTAACATCAGATGAATAATGCATGATATATAACACCACATCATCAGTTATTTTACAAAAAGAAAAGCAAAATGGAGAAGCCATGTGCGAAAAACTATGTACATCCTTACTGCTTCCATAGGTATGAAGAAGCTAAGTAGCAGCCCTGTACTACTAATCAAGTGCCTTTGGTCAATTGATCATCAGTGAGTGTGACTACCTCTATAAAAGCCAAAGTTTTAGGAGTTTGCTGGTCTCCAGCAATGAGGTTTGTGCTAAACAATAAAGAAATCAAAGATCTTATAGAAGCAATTGTTGCCACCCATCAATCTGGAAAGGATTATAAGGACATTTCCAAACAGTTTAAAGTCCATCATTCCACAGTGAGGAAGATTATTTACAAGTGAAAAACATTCAAGACAGTTGCCAATCTTCCATGAATGAACGTCCCAGTAAATTCACCCCAAGGGCAATGCTCAAGAGAAATCGGAAAAAAATATATATCCAAGAGTTACATCTTAGACAGTACAAGCTTCAGTTAGCATGTTAAATGTGAAAGTTTATGACAGTATAATTGGAAAAAGGCTGAACAAGTATGGTTTGTGTGGAAGGATTGCCAGGAGATACCTCTAAAAAGAAGATGGCAGCATGGCTTAGGTTTGCAAAGTTACACCTGAGTAAATCAGAAGACTTTTGGAACACGAAACCAAAAGACTTTGTAATAGGTGACTGGGTCTACTTTTCAGTAAGTTGTTTGCAGTCTAGGCAGCCAGCCAAAAAACTAGGACTCAAGTATATAGGCCAGTTTCCCATCAAACAAATCATAAATCTAGTAACAGTTAAACTTGCCAAAATCCCTTAGGCGAGTCCATCTGGTATTTCATTGCAGGCTCCTCAAACTTGAAATTATATCACTGCTGTGCCCCACAATGCTTCAACTGCCTGAATCCCTCATGATCGAGGTTGAAATTAAAGATATTCTAGATTCCTGTAGGCATTGAAGGAAGATATAGTATTTAATTGCATGGAAAGACTTTCCTCCTTCCAAAACCAAGTGGGTTGACTGGTGCTATGTTAAAGCCATCAGATTCCTAAAACATTTCCACAATCAGTATCCCAATAAACCTAAGCAAGCTAACTATTTAACTGTCTTGAGTTTTTCTCTCTCCCTTTTATTGTTTTTTGTTTCTACAGGACTAAAGTCTGTATTCAGGGGAGTATCATGTCAGGTCCACCATTGCCGGCTGTGCCTCGCTGGGGTCCTGCCATTAGGGCAGGAAGGGGAGGGAGGCTACGTGTTACTGGGTGCTATTGTTGTTAATTCAAATATGGGAAATAGGGAGGGGGGAGTGACAATGAAAGAAGGCTGATAAACCAGCTTGTACTAAGATCTTCAAGGCTGTTTACCGAGAATGGAATGTTACCAGTTTGACACTTCGGTTTCCCAAAACGTCTTACCAGCATTGCATTGGCTAGCCAGGGGACTGTTGGGAGTGGGAAATGAAAAGAATAGTTTTGTATTTTGCATGGGAACACTAGATTGCACATGAGTTTACTGCAACCAGTTTCTTTCAGTAAAAGGTTCTCTGTGTCAACCAAATAGAATCATGAGTCTTACTCTCCTGCGAGAACAGACTGGGGCACGTCTGAAAGTCCTTTTCAAAGATGATCGCTGGGAAGTCAGTTGTCAAGCTCCTAAATTGAAATCACATGATTAGAAATGTTGGACGAGTCTTAAGTCTCCTCATTCAGTGTCACTATAATTTAGAACAATCACTGAACAAGTGGTCACTATATGTACAGCCTGTACAGTATAAAGTGACTAGCTCCTGTATGTTATTTGATCTAGTTTTGGTCTACAATCATTATCAATAAAAAATAAATCTCTATAGAAGATTGTCTTTTCTTATTTTTATATTTATTGAGTTTATTTGCCGTCCATCTCGTAGCAGACTCTGGACAGCTTTTAGCATTACATCATTAAAATTCTAAAACATAAATATATTTAAAAAATAAAAATAGAAATCCAATCAAGATAAAACATAGTTAAAAGATGGAGGAGGAAAAACAGGATGGGAATGGTGGTGGTATTACATTTAATTCAACAACCACATCCAATGTGATGTTCCCCCAGTAGGGCCCCAAGCCATCTGGCCGAGCCAGGTCCTCAGGCTCTTGCAGAAGGGTGGGAGCCAATCTCACTTCATGAAGTAAGATGTTCTAAAGAACAGGAGCCATAGCAAAGAAGGCCCTTCTCCTGGATCCTGCCAGCTGGAATTCCTTGATGGGGGGGCTTACAGCATGCTTCCCGTGCTGGCATGAATGGGGGAGGCAAATCCCAGTGGGGTAATCTCTTTGCTTTACTTCTTATTTTTTAATACTCTTGGATTGGATTGATACTACAGCTATTCATTCCCAAACTACTTGGGCTTGTTAATCCTGCTTAAAACTGAAAATAAGTAATTCATCTATCTCTTTCTAAAGGAAGAAATATTTCACACTGATTAGCTGCCTTGCTTCCTTCGCATGCCTTGCAGTTTGAAGAAAGGAATTTCTTCACGATGGGTCAGACATGACTTCGCGACTAACAACAAACAACATATGCTTCCACCACCAGCAATTGCTACTGCTCTGTAAGTTCTACTATAACACAATACTAATCATGGCTAAGTGGAATCTCTTTATCTGTATATGTCCAAGGAACCTGGATAGTTCTGTTCCACAAAGGGAGATGATATAGTATGAATTTTACAGAGAACGGCTGGCAGTAGTTCTGAGATGGCTGTGATATATTAACACAATTTGGACAAGGCAAAACTATGTACAAGCAGGATTTACTCCAGGCTGACTAAGACCAAATTACTACATGCAGAATTTGCAGGGAGGGAATATTCCAGAGATGAAGAGAAAACTATATACAATGCCTTTTAAATTTTCTTTTCTATCTTTTAGTTTAGAAGGTTGGTTTAAATCCAGCAAATTGTCTATTCTTGTAGATTTTGTTTATATCTATGGAGGGAACATTCCATGGAAAGCAATTTCTACTTCAACTAATGATTATATAGTCAGTAAGAAAGCTTCTTGCCTTTTGCCGTCTGGAACCTACATTTATTTTCATAAAATAGATGTATACATTTTTCTATAATTGCCTGTAGTGCAAACTAAATTTTAGTTTAAAATAAATACAAAATATGTTTAATTTTATTTCTTTTTCCTGGAATATAAACATGGAAATTCATTAGCTGCATAAATCAAGAAAATCCAAACTACCATACAAACATCTCCAATATTTATTTCATATAGTTATAATTACTTTAAAATTTTAATTGTACTTTATATACATTCCACTTTCCATTGTTAGCCAGGAAATACAGAATTATATTTTCAACATAAACCGTTGTTATACAGCTGATTCAGCTGGTCAATACTGTTACATATTATAAATGCTTTGATTCATCATCTCGCAAAAATTCTCTTTCCCCATTAAATAATTACTTTTCAGTGAGAAAAGAGCAGAGGGGAAAAAAATCCAGCTTCTTCCTTTTAAACAACCCAACTGTAGAATATGAATCTAACTTTCAAAACAACAGTAATACTGCATTTGTTTTTGCTAGGATAGCCTTGTTACAGGCGATTGAAAAAAGCAGCTGACTTCGCTGCGACCAGAGTACTTTCTGAAAGCTTCTTTGATTTACAGTAGAAAATCAATGCTGCAAGCTAACAAAAACTGTATTGAAACTGAGTTGAGAGATTTCAAAGAGAAAAATGACATAAATACTGAGAATTGTAAATAATTTCACATTCATATTCTACAGCAAAATTAAAAAATAAAGTTAATATTAAATGCATGTAAAATGTTCCACTAATTTCAGGGAAATTACTTCCAAATCGTATGCACTGAAAATCAAGTAGTATTACTGAAAAATGGTCATCCTAAGCAGAAACAAAGTCATCTTTAAGAATTTCATCAATAGCAGTCAAGGTTTTTAAGAAGATTGTTAGGAGCACAAAAATATATTATTCTGTTTGCTCCTTTTTACTGCTTAGATCATGTGCTTGTTCATACATGATACTTTCAAACTTAAATGATTTCTGAGTCAGTCCTTCTATTCCTTGTAATTCATTTTAAATAGAACAGTCTTCAATATGTTACTGAAGGATTGAAGCAATATTGGTGAAAAGAGTCATGTTTTTTTCTATTTTCTTCATGCAACCAACAACATTTTGTGTCTGTTCCAATAAAGTATTATTTTTGTTGTACAGTTTGTTATTACAGAATAAGATCCATGCACCTGCTTTTGCTTAGAATGTCACCAAAGCATGTTATTCATCATTGTCTGCAAAGAAAGATTTTAAAATATTTAATTATGGGAAAAACAGTTTTTAGCAAACAGATTTTCAAAACTGCTAATCTAGTAAAAGACAACAAATACTGCCCTCTAAGAAATAATGAAAAGTATTAAGTAAATAACAAATTCTATTTTTATACTTCAGTTAAAGTCTTCTCAATTTAATTTTTAATTTTACCATGATTCATGTTGCTTTATATATTAATGTTTTAGAGACGTATACTTCTCCTATGTGAACAAAAAGCTAGTTTTAATAAATAGCGTGGTACAAATATAACATTTAGATATCAATCAGAAGACTAGTATTTAACTTGTAGGAGAATCATGTGCCTTTCCCCCTTTACTTCTGCAACCTTCCATCTCTGTTTTAGAAGCTAACCATGATGCAATATTATATCTGCATCAAATTTATTTAGCATATGACATACATCAATTTAATGATAACCCTAGATAGACTTTAAATTAGATTTGATAGAGGTATTAGTAACAATACAACTCAATTTGTATTAATAGTAGACATCTGTAAAATTGTTTCATATTAGTTATGAAAGAATGTCAGGAACTGGCAAAATCCTGTTTTTGCCTCTTTTAATAATAGGCAAAAGATCAAGATCAATATTAACATCACACCAAGTCAATAACATAGTTACACAAAACCCTGTATATATTTTAGCATATTTACTTTCTGCAGTATGAACACATCTAATAAAATTTCCATTAAAATATTAAATAGAAAAATGTACAATTACAAATTGCAGTATGACAAATTGGACTATGTTCTATCCAAATAATGGGCAAACCCAAACTGAAGATATTACTATTGGATAGAATCCTATCAATTAGCAGAATTTTGGCAAAAGGTTAAAGAAGTAGTTCTATATTTAACATTTACCAGTTAAAAATACTGTATATAACTTTCTAGTATATATAGAAACAACTGTTGAGCAACAAAATACAGCACTGTACACAATAACTAGCTAACCATGGATTGGCAGTCAGCAGAAAACAGAAAACATGTGCTTGTCAGATATTTACCTTCCTGGTATGCTCCATCTGCCATTACTAAATGGAGAATTTTAGCATACTGATGTTTATGTTCATTTCCTAAAATATTTTGAACTATTGTTGAACAAATATCAATGCGTTCATCTTCATCTTCATGTATAGCCTAGAACATAAGGCATAAAAGTGTACCTCTTAACATAAATCTAAGTAAAGCTATCATTATTAAGCTACCTTTTCAGTGGAAATCTGGGAAGGGTAGTAGAAGTTAGCAATTATGGAGGACTGTCTCTAAATCTTATTGTTCAGAAAATGATTAGCAGAAAACATACAGGATACTCCACCAGCCATATGTTATCAAGAATCAGATAAATGGGCCTCTAGCTCCTGAACACATGAATTATTTAGAGAAGGGGTGTCAAACTTGCAGCATCATGTGCCGTCGTCACGTGATATTTCGTGACTTTTTCCCCCTCCACTAAACTGGGGGTGGATGTGGTCAGCATGTTACTATCCAGCCCTTGGGCAACGAGCTTAACACCCCTGACTTAGAGCATCTCTAAGAAACTGTATGTTAAAACTCATTTGAAAAATAACTATATTAACTTAATTTCATTTTAAAAGTTCTCATATTATAAAGGAGATCATTATTACTAGATGGTAATTTTGCTCCATTTTCTTCACATTAAACATTCTACAAACCTTTATTTCTTCATAAATTTTGATGAATTTTTCAAAGCCGATTTCTTTTTCCAGGTCACATCTCAGCTCTTCTAGATGACTGAACACACTATTATATTCCTCACATTCGCTGGCATTATCACCATCACTATTGTCTATGAAGAAATATGAGAAAACATTTTAGCATTCCAATTTTTATTATAGCATTACTTATTTTATCCTTTTTCCAGTTCATGTCTAAATTTTGAAGTTGTCATATGCATGCTCAAGACTTATTATGAATATTCTATAGCTTCATATGACTATATGCAAATATTACAGTAAAATAATATGGCTGCATATCTAAGTGTCAAAGTAGCAATAGTAATAGCACTTAGACTTATATACCACTTTATAGCACTCTCTACGCAGTTTCCAGAGTCAGCATATTGTCCCTAACAATCTGGGTCCTCATTATAGAAGGATGGAAAGCTGAGTCAACCTTGAGCCAGTCAGGACTGAACTCCTGGCAGTGAGCAGAGTCAGCCTGTGATACTGCATTCTAACCACTGCACCATCATGGCTCCTGTAGTAGTCACTAGTCAGTCTTGGAACAATGTGATCTGAAGATTTATTATTTAAATTAGTATAAATTGGTTTAAATTCAACTACTTTAAGAACTAATTACAATGTATATTCATTTCTACTGCATTTACAATTATTATTTCAAAAATAACAAGTTTAGAAAACAATGTACCACAGGGTAAAAAAAAATTAACCACAGGGATCTTGTCTAGGCATCTGCAAGCACAGAACATTCCTGGTAGCGGGGAGGAATCTGACATTCAAGAACATAGACATAAACCCCCAATATAAAAAAAAATGAAGCACACAAACTCAAGCAGCATTTAACATTAAAAAACAAAAAAAATCAATTCACATTTACATCTATTAAGCATTAGTTAACTCACATCAAGATCTTGTATCTACGTAATGAACATTGATTGCAACCAATCATTAATAACTATATAGACTGAAATGTGATATTTTTTTTAGTCTGCAAGGTGGTAACTATGCATTGAAAACAATATTCAAACTGTGCTGCCTTGAATTTCATCAGATCTTTTTCAGCTTATTATATCAAGTTCTTCCCACAACAATGGAGTTCTGGTGACATAGCAACAGATTATTCCTATGGCAATGGCAAAATAATATTTATTAAAGGTTTGCTCACTATAAAATAGCATTAATGAAAGTAATAAATGTTACAATATTAAAATCATAGATCAGAAAAGGACCCTGAAGGGCACTGTCTACTTTCTGCTGAAACTGATCCAATTAAGAGCTACCCACTAGCTTTGGATAATTTAAATGCTCTGTTAATTAATTTTTTTCTAACAGTTAATCAAAATCTAACTTCTTGTAACTTAAATCTATTATTCTATGTCCTGTACCTGGAGTGCGAAAGAACAAGTCTTGAATTACTTACATCTTTTCAGGTATCTGAAGGATGAATTTCCATTGTTGTTTCTAAATATCCTCAGTTATTTCTATCTCCTTTTGTAAGTTTTAACTTTTAATCATGTTCTTTGAGTTTTTAGCAATTTTTCTGAATTGTTCAGAACTGGACATAATATTTGAGATTGGTTCTAACCAATGGAAAATAAATAATTATTTCCCATTATCTTAAGTGAAAAAGTTTCAAAAAGTTGCCATATATCTTAATTATTTTGTGTATCCAATTAAATAACTTAGGACTGTACACACCTTCAACAATTTCCATACTTAGCACAAATCTCAAAGTCAAATGTAGCAAGACATTCTCTACCTGTAAACTGTTGCTCTGTAAAATTAGAAATACAGTTTTGAAGGATGCTGACACATTAGTCCTAAATATGCAGTGGTAGATTGGACAGAGCTTCAGCATGACCTATATTAAGAAAATTCCTGTTCATACCTGTAGTAATGGGCAATCAATAATTGAGTACCACACTATTCTCTTTTTAATGGCCATTTTGCAGTTATTTACATGGACAACAATAGTTCAATCTCAAGCTGCCTATTAATTCAATTAATGCTAAATAAAATGCTTGCTGAGTAAATTTGATAAATGGATATATATGGAACATTGTCCTAATGATTTGTCCTTGAGGTTAACTTTGTTTAAACATCATACAAGCTGATTACTGACTCATGAACTTTCATACTTACCTTTCTATAAAACAATTACAGAACTGAAGCATACCTGAATGCCATTCTTCATTAAAAGCACTTTCACTACTGAAATTGTTGCCATCATCTTCCGCTTCTGTATCATTTTGTAGGCATTCGGCTTTTAATGTTGCTTCTTCCTCTTCACTAAATTCATCACTGGGTTGCTCTCGAAGTAACTGCTCCATTGATGCTTGAAGCTCTTGCAAATCTGTATCTGTCTCCCCAAAAATACTGCAACACAAATTTTTTGGCTATTACTTTAATCAAGAGAGTGAATTCTTCAGAAATGTTGAAGCTAAAAGTGCAAAACATGTTTTTATCCACAATAATAGCCAATACTGATCATAGACAACGAAGACTGTGCCATGTGGTTATTCTGTCATGTACTTGCTGCACTAAAATCACTTCTCTGTGGATTTTTTATATAATTGCAAATGGCACCCTAATCTGATGTGGATAATTATCAGAAAAGTATTATTTTGCATTAGAAGTATCAAACAGATATGAGAAATGTTAAGTTATCAACTCATTCATAAATTTAATTTTGGATTTTGTTTAAGTGAACAGCGTTATAGAATATACTATAGATTGAAATATATCACATGAATTGGACCTTGTTTTATACTGATATGAATACTGAACATTTTACAGATAATTTCTGTTCCATTTATTCAATTTAACTCCCGCCTTATGAATTCAAACCAGTTGAGGTTCTTTACTTAAGAAGTAAAACCATTTTAACACTGAAATCAATAATAGGAAGTGCAAGGAAATTTGACTGACAAAGAGAAGCCAATACAATCTTAATTAATGTCATTTTCTCAGTTTAAAAGGAGTCATAATTTAAAACTTTATTCTTCATCTCATTGTCATACAGATAGCTCTTAGCAAAGAGGCTTGCTGAGGCCTTACCGGGAAGAGAAATTTTCCTAAGTATGATATATCTGAGAAACAAGTCACTATTTCAGAACAGAGTGTTTGGTTACAACAAATAAATGGAAAATCTCAAATTCTAAAATAGAATTCCTCAAACCATTTTGCAAGAAGAATGTAAGAAAGTAAGATTCTAATTAAGAGTGCTGATTATTTTTCTCCATGAATAAAACAATTAGTTTTTACAAAATGAAATTGGTATGCAGCCACTGAGACAAAGGAGAAGAGATACTAGCTGTTACAAGACATAAGTTTTGAATATTTAAGAACTGCTTTATAAATCAAGAAATTCACAAATAACTGTGCAACTGGATGTACTACTTTGGTGAGAATATGGGTTGCAAATCTTCACTTTCACCACTAATACCTGACATTAGCTTACATGCTAACGAGTATCTTAGTTTAAATATACATATCTCCTGAATGGTGGCTTCTGACATACACAAAAGGTATATTGCTCTGTATTTGAAAAGGAAAAATCTAAATTTTAAACACTGAGCAGAAGTTGATGAAGAAATTAAGAAATTGTTGTTGGACTGAAGCTGAGAAAAAAAATTAACAGAGTTTCTGAAAGCTTCAGATTAAATTGGAATTTCCAGGAAAAAAAGTAAAGCCCAGTTAAAAGGAAGCAATAGAATTCAAGAAAAACTACTATTTCTATAGAAATAAGTCAATATGTTTTAACTAGCTGTTGGATTAAGTTCAGATGATTGTTTTGCTTTTGTGTGTTGTTTTGAATCCTCATTTTATATCTTATCTTTGCCAGCTCAATAATTTTCTGTACTTTTATGCATATTCCAGACTGCGCCAGAGGAAATAATTTCTCTTAAGATTTTTTTTTTGTGGTTTGGAATAAACTGAAATTTCATTCCAATTTCTCTATAGTATTTAAAATGAAAACATGTAACAGACCATTACTATCTGACGTATTCCCTAAAATAGTGCGAGTTCTTATGTTAATTCTCTTTTAAAGTTGCTGTTTTGATTGGAATAGGTCTTCATTTATCTGCTACAAAAAGTATGTTGACATTTTAATATACAAGTTTACCTGATAATTACCAAAAAGACAGCACAAGTTCTGAAAGTCCTATCTCTCACATCATTGTTAGGAGATAGGTGCCATGAGAGGAGATCCTTGGCAAGTATAACCAAGCCAATAGATATAGAGAAGGACCTATACATTGACTACCGTGCCAATTGTATCAAAAGTAAGTCATGGACCCACAACTCAGCATCCAACTCTACATCATCAGTCCAATGCAAAAATTTATGCCACCAGATAAAGACTGAATGCATAAATTATCACATTAAACAAGAGGAAAACCTTCTACACACAAATTCCACCCATGCTTTCTACAGTTTTGTAAACAACAAACTTAAAGACTCGAGGTCCATCCCACCCTTAAAAGGACCTAACGATAAAGACTGTAACAATGAAACCATTAAAGCCAACCTTTGTAAACCATTCTTTGGCTCAAACTTTGTAAACAGCAATGGATCATGCCCAATATTTCCTAATTGAACCACAGACTACAATGATCTAATACATATCAATTTTACAGAAGATAATGTTGAAAAAGCACTATGCAATCTAAAATCATCTCTATTTATTGGACTAGGTGGACTATGTGCCTACTTCTTTAAAAAGCTATCCACTGTCATAGCAGAACCTCTAAGCATAATCTTTGAAAAATCTTTCAGGACCAGCTCCTTGCCTAACCTATGGTCACAAGCCACAGTCATCCCCATCTTCAAAAAGGGAGACCCCAGCCTAGTTAAAAATTACAGACCAATCTCTTTATGCTGCGTCACCTGTAAAGTCATTAAATCAATTATTAACCAATCCATTATCCTCCGCTTAGAGACAAACAACCTACTCTCTAATAAACAATTTGGTTTCAGAAAAAAACTATCCTGTAATCTGCAACTCCTACACTGCAAAAACATATGGACTACACAATTTGATCAGGGCAAAGCAATAGACACTATATACATAGACTTCTGTAAAGCTATTCAGTGCTACTTCTAAAACTAAAATCTTATGGTATCTCCGGACACCTGCATAACTGGATAGCTGCATTCCTGTCAAACAGGCGACCAACAGTCAAAATAGGGAGCGCCCTATCAAATCTTGTACCTGTCAACAGTGGTGTCCCTCAAGGCAGAGTTCTAGGACCAACTCTCTTTATACGCTACATAAATGACCTCTGTGATCATATTAAGAGCAACTGCGTTCTTTTTGCTGATGATGTAAAGCTATTCAACACCATTGACAATACTGCTACCCTTCAAACAACCTCGACTATGTGTCAGAATGGTCAAACAAGTGGCAACTTCAAATCTCAACAAACAAATGCTCTGTCTTACATATTGGTAAACTAAATCTGAAAATAAAATACAAGCTGAATAGTCAAGACCTTGTGGATGATCCAAACTCCATCAAGGACCTTGAAATACCCATCTCTAATGATCTAAGTGCTACAGCCCACTGTAACTACATAGCCAAAAGGGCATTAAGAGTTGTTAACCTAATCCCACGTAGTTTTTTCTCTGGTAATATCACACTACTAATTAGGGCATACAAAACATTTGCTAGACCAATACTCGAATACAGCTCCCACTACATATCAGATATTAATGCAGTCGAAAAAGTCCAGAAATATTTCACGAGAAGAGTTCTCCACTCCTCTACTAGTTGTAGAATACCTTATGCCACCAGACTTGAAATTCTAGACCTAGACAACCTAGAACTATGCCCCTTCAGTCTGATCTAAGTGTAGTACATCAAATTATCTATTGCAATGTCCTACCTGTCAATTAATATTTCAGCTTCAACCACAACAAAAGAGCACACAATAGATACAAACTCAAGGTAAACTGCACCAAACTCGATTGCAGGAAATATGACTTCAGCAACACAGTGGTGGTCAATGTCTGGAATACTCTATTTGACTCTGTGGTTTCTTCCCCAAACCCCAAAAACTTTAACCTTAGACTGTCTACCATCAACCTCACCCCTTTCCTAAGAGGTCTGTAGGGGAAGTGCATAAGTGCACAAACGTGCTTACCGTCCCTGTCCTAATGTTTTTTTTATTTGTATCCATTTCATGTATTCATAACCATGTTTATACTTATACCTGTTATCTAATATTTGCTTGACAAATAAAATAAATATCAGATCCAGGATATAAAGGCTGGGGTGAGGGTGGGAGGCAGGAAAGTTCTCCAGCCTACTAACCTATAAGCTCAGCAAGCCCTGCTATCATTGCTAATGAAGATAACAAAGTGCATAAATGAAAACTTGTTTTAATGTCTAAGTCTATAGACATTCTGCCTGTTTCTCAAAACCTTTTGTGCTCACTTCCAAAATGTTTTTTGCAGCAACAGATATTCAGTTTTCTTTCCCAGCCATTCTATTGGTGATCACCCTTCTGTGATTACTACATTCCAATTTCTCCAATAAGATACTTTAAAATATTCTACAATTAAAGTAATGAATGATTTCCATCAAGTACATTAAAACTTAATGTATTGTAAAGAAATAAAAAAATAGTTACAGATTTTTTACTTTTGCATTTTTATTACTGTTCAAAATATGTTCTAATCCAAACTGTTTTCCCTTCCTGATTAAAGACACCAACATCCACAGCATAACCTAGACTTCTTCAAGCTGTGCACCTCAAGCGTACTGGGGACCAAACACTCAAACAAAAGAGGCACTGAGCATGCTAGCTGGACCTCTGCAAGCTGCAGTCCAAGTCCTTTGAAGAGTACCAGACTGAGATAGCAAACAACCCCTTTTTAAAAATGTACCTTTTATTAATACTATCATTTATTTTAATTCTCATAAAAATCATTGCAAACACATCCTCTAAATATTTTTAGTGAAGTAGGACAGCTCACATTTCTTCAGAATCTGAATGTTCTTTAATTGGTACATCTTCCACATCATCAATTTCAAGATTCTCTTGATTTTGGACATCTGCAACACTGGGAACATCAACTAATGTTCTATATAATTTTGAAAGATCTGGAAGAGAACATGTCCTCAGCAACTGAAATGAAATAGTGCATTACATGAATAGATTAAATAAAAAAACAAAGCTTATATCAAGATAACATAGAATCTTAATCAAGATTTGAATATAAAATATTGTAACAAATTTATCTTTATTTATTACTTTTTATCTCTTAAGAATGAAGCAACTATACTGTTTGGCAATGGGAAGAAATTATAGGTTGTTATAATAGGTTAAACTATGTTAGTTTTCATGACAAAACTGATTTTTTCTCATTATGTAATAAAAGTTTATTACAATATACTTTTTCACAACTTTTAAATTCTTAAACTAAATTTCGATTTCAAACATAATTTCCCAGAATGCCATCTGTTTCCAACATTACAAAATGTCTCCTTTTTTAATATAAAAACTTTTGTATGTAATTCTTGTGCTGTACAGCAGCGGTTCCCAACCTTTTGGTACCAGGGGCTGGTATTCATGGAAGACCATTTTTTCCAAAGACTAGGGGACGAGGCAGAGGGCTGGAATGATTTTTATTTTGTCCCTCATCCATAGCTCACCTCCAGCTATGCAGCCCGGTTCCTAATAGGCCATAGACCAGTACTGATCTGTGTCCCAGGAGTTGGGAAGCCCTGCTATACAGATCAGATATCATAATTTTATAATCATTTAAAAGAAATGCTATATCTACTAGCAAATAAATCCATACATGTTCATGTAAACTGAGAAGCTGAAAAGTCATAAGCTTACAGAATAACCAAAACCCAACATTTTATATTAGCTTATGTGGATTAATTAGTTCATAAAATAATGTGTTTGCTTTCAATTATAGGAATTTAGATTGTGAAAGATATTAAAGATTTTTAACACTTGCCTTTGGGTTGTTTGCATCAAATAGACCCGTAGAAAGCCCTATCAACACTGAATTTTTGCCTTTTGTTTTCTCTGGTGATACAGAGCGTGACCTTGTTGGAAGAGAATCTTCAAAGGAAGACTGTGCTGAAAGAACTGGAAAAGCTACTAGTCTTGCTTGGTGTCCCTGGACCTTCTGAAAAAAGGGTTCAGGCAGTGCAGGGCTGTTGGTCTCTGGTATGATAAAGACCAAATTATTTTACAAATACATATGCAATAGTAATTGAAGGGCTCCAATTAAGTAAAAGAATGACATGATTCAGACATCTGAAGGAATTTTCTATTTAGCAAGCGTTTTAGAATTAAAATATGAATACTGTACATTGTTATTAAAACAATCCATCAGCATTTCCTGCTATCAGTTAACTTTAATTAATTTTATGTTCAAGTCCATTAAATTTTATCCACCTAATGAATGTTAAGAAGTTCTGTCAATCAAATTTGGTTCTTTTTAATTCATGACTGTTTCTACTGCAATACTGTTGAAAAAAGAATTGCTGCTCAGCTCAAGACAAATAATGATCAGTCCCAAGTTTTGGGCTTATTATGTACATCTGACAATCGTACAAAAAGAACAAAAGCAGGTAAACTTGATTCTAAAAGACTGTTCAACTGGATTCTTCCTCTCCTTGTTCTCAGGATTACTACTATCAACTATCCTGTGTAAAAGATTCCAGACTTAGTTTACATAACATTTATTGCATTTTTCATTATAATTTCTAATAGCACTTCCAGTGCTTAAGACAGACTTATAAATCCTCTTTTAATAGTAAAGATATCAAAGTCTTAATACAATGTTTTCATTGTAACCACAATAGTTAGCTTTTCTATAATTATTTTTTTAAATTTGTGCTTCATTCATAATTCATTGGAATTAAGCAGTAAAAATTAACTGTCCTCCATACCGCCATAGACTATGAAACCCTGTGTGAGAGAAAAGTGGATATTTTTCAGCAGGATAAATGGCAAAAGGACAAGAATTCTTTCACTCATCACATGATCTCTTTTCTGTGTCATCTGAATTTTTTTCTTTCTAAATCCTTGTACTTATCAGAAAGAATCAGATTTAAAGACAAAATTCTGCTGACAGTTCTGTTCCCTAAGAATATTGGGATTACAAGAGGTTTATTTTCAGGTAGGTGGATTTTGTTACACAGGTTTCCTATTTACACTGAAACAACAAAGAAAAAAATAATGAGGGTGAGACTGGCCCCAACTAGCATTCTGAAAAGCCTTTAAACAGGATTGTTATCTAGGCATGCGGGCCAGATTTGTTAAGGATGCAAATGTTTTCTCATCTGCCATTGTATTATTAGGGTTTTATTATGTTCCTAATATTGTTAACTGCCTAGATTTGTTGTAAATGGATTGCCGTATACATGTACTTAAATAAATAAATAAATATCCAGACACACCCAATCCAGTCCCATTTTACATTTAAAGACCTAAGGATGTTAATTAGTTTATGTAAGGATGTCTTATGGTCGACTATATTCCCTTCCAGAAGGAACACTTTAAATGTGTGGGGTCTTTGGTGTTCTCTGAGCCTGATTGTTTTTTTTTTTTTTTTGCACACGTTTCATAATCAGTGCTACGCACCTTCATTTCAACCCTGACCTACAAATATTCTGCTTTATTGGTACTTTAAATGTGTCTTGTGTGCATGCATGTGTGTTATGTATGTGCATACATATCAATCTATCAGTCAGCGGGAATCTCAGAGGCTGCAAAATACATTATTATTAATTTAATGTATTTGTGCGGACTCTGGCAGCTTACAATATAAAATAGTATAAAACAGTAAACAATAGATATAGCATTAGAATTAATAAATAATCTGTTAAATTAGCTAAGATGAGGGAATCTTCAAATGTCTTCATTTTAGGAAGGGCATTAAATAAATCCATAAATGTTCCTAAAGATAGAAATGTTAGATGACTGCTGCCCAATGTTCACCAAGATAAATAGGGATCATCAATATATTCTCAGTGCTTTTGTAACTACCTCTGTCCCTACATGCCAGCTATTTTGGAAAAATTCTCTAATAGCATCTATTTTGTGTCTATACCCACAAATGTTCTGAAATTTCCAAATGTACCAATCAATCCAAAAATTTGGGGGGAGTTTCGCTTTAAACAACTGCAGTTGCTGACCTACTGATTGTTCATCATGGATTGGTATTTTTTTATGAATTCCATCTTCTACAGCAAGATCTTTGTTGTCCTCGTAGTGACAATTATCAGCATGAACTTCTGACCTGTGGGAGGATCACAGGAAAAAAAAGCAAATAATTTATTATTAGTTTGTCAAAAATTGATTTTCAAATGGAGGCGTATAAAATATGGGACTTACATTGTTTTGTTTTCTTTTCCTTCATTAACCCACACTTCAGCAACAGGAAACATATTTGTTTGACATTTGTTTGTTTGGGTTTCTTCTAGCAATTCTGTTTCCAAATCATCTGATTCTGTGGGGAAAATTTTTAGCTCTTCTAAAAATGTTTACACACAGTAAATTCAGCAGAAGGGCATACACTCTTTTGAAATATTAAGCACGAATATCATTTAAAAATCTTTAACAGCACTCAAAAATAGCAATAGCAAGTTATAACCAGTCAAGTCATATTTAAAAATGCCACATGAAATGTTATTAAATACTTCTCTGTGTTATCTTTACATGTTTCAATTATGGCTGATTGAATTATTCAACTACATATAGACCTGAACTTATGACTAGTTGCTTAGCAACCATTCAATTTCACAACAGACCTCTCAGGGCTACTTATGATCCAGTTCCAAAGTCCCAGCAGCTCTCTCCCCCCCACCCCCAAAGTGTGTCAAATGATCATATTTTGGGTGCTTAGCACATTTACAGCTGTTTGCAGTGTCATGGAATCACATGATGATGATCTCCTATGTTTTTGCCAGTTAGTTCCTATTTTGGGCAAAAATGCCTCACAGCAAAAGATTGTCACATTCTCTTAGCAAGTGCCACAAAGAAGATAGTGAAATTGGGTTGGTCATTGGGTGAACCACTTTATGACCATCACAGGAATTGCTGTTATAGTCATAAGTTAAGGACTACCTGTAACAGCGTTTGTCAACTAATCCAATGCACTGACACCTTGGACAGTTTACAATAAGAACAATAGAAACAAAACAGAAGTAAAGAATATATAAAAAATAAATATAATTAAAATACTCTCGTACAATCAATCAGGACCAAAAGTATGCTGGAATAAAACAGTTAGGTAGATTACTTCATATAAGTAACAAATTCTTGTCAAGTTTCTTTAACATATTTTTCCTGCTTGATTAGAATAATAATATTTAAATATACTGTCATGCCCCTTGCGGAGACTGACTCTGAGAGAGAGGAGGAATAGCCGACAGGGAATGGAAGTGTGGCTCCGGAGGTTGTGGAGGAGGCTGGAGAAGGGCAGAGGCCGGCTGAGCAGTCAGAGGAGGACCCAGGCCCATCCCCTATCCATCCTAGGGCACGCAGGAAGGAGAGGATAAGGGAGAGATGTGGTCTACTCGGGAGGAGAGGGCCTTGATCCTCTTCATGAGCTGCAGCTGTGACAACTGAGTAAGAGGACAGATCTGCATATGGGCAAATGTTGGAAACAAAGTGTGGAAATATCTCTAGTTTATGGTTCCTCTCTGAGTTTGGCGTCCTTCCCAGTATGTGTTATTTGTGGACGTCCTCCAGCCCTTATCTTGCCTGGTTTATGTTGCTTTTTGTGTTGCTTCTTGTAACTGTTTGTGTGGGAGTCTTCCGACAAGGATATTCAGAGCTTGGAAGCAAAGTGAAAGAATAAAAGGGGCTTCACCTGTTTTCTGTGACTGTGTTTGTTTTGTATCCCCTGGGTCATCACATATACTTAAATTGAGAATTGGCAAGACATACCCTCCATCAGAGTAGGTTCAGATAACTGGGATAACTCAGATCCAGGAAGCCTTGCTGTTGCCATATTTTCACTATTTTCAGCTTCAACAGATGATTTTTCTTCAACAGAGGCTCCTGCTCTAGTATCATCACTCTTTCCTGCTGTTAAAGTTGTCTTTGACACTTCTACAGAAAAACAACCATGTTATCATTTGAAACATACTTCTTACTGAATTCCTTTCAGCAGGCATGAAATGTAGCATTCGGGAAGCTGAATTTTTAATCCATGTTATTTTAAAACTGTACTGCAATTGTATAAAAATCCACAGATTATCCCATCTTGGAATTTAAAAGAAATTATTAAGTAAAAATGAATATCTTTAATGAACTAAGGTATAACTTTAACTTTAATCTAGGTACTATTGTTTAAGAATAAATTTAACAGCAAACACTTTTTCCATTCATTTAAAATCCAGAGATCAAAATCAGTTTACCAGTTAACACTTTGGACAAAAACAGCAATTTTGCTTTTTTCATAAATTCTGACAGGTGTGTGCTAGACTATTTCTTAGGGAATGTATTCATCCCTGGATCCACACAAGAAAGTAATCCCCCCCCGTTAATGATAACTAACCTTCTGGCAATGAGAACATCTTCCAAAGGGCCACTTCTGCAATCTAAGAATCTAGGCAGGTTCAAGGTTGAAAAGGTGGATGCTCAAGTAGACTTAAAGCCTACTTTAAGGTTTTAAAGGCCAATGTCAGTGTTCTAGAAAACAAACTCCAACTCCAAAAAACCCAGAGACAGGCATTTTCTCAAAATTCCATTTTTTTAGAGTTGTCATACTGGCACATCTGGGAAAACTCTAATCTGAGAGTTCAGGGTTTTCCCTTAGTAATTGAAAATCAAAGACCCATCCCCTGCACCCCTCAGTTCATCACATGGCCCAATCACCATCTGTCCCAACTGGAGACGTTCCTCTAACCATTCCTTGACCAGGTGCAGGATGACATAACCTTGACTGAAAAGAAGAATGCTATTATGTCTAACTACATACACTCTAAGACATCCCTCCTCCCAATTTCCCAGACATAGGAATGTGGCAGCATGGAAGCTTCTGGTGCTAATATGGCTTCCAAGGCTGACAGTGAACATCAATCTCTTAAACTACAGTAGTGGTTGACTTACAACCATTTTTCACATTTATAGCTATTGCAGCAACCCCATGGTCACATGATCAAAATTTGCATGCTTGGTGGACTTCCGGCTGTGCTCCACCGTGTTCAGAGTGGGGTCCACGATCGTCTGCAGCTTCGCTCTGAGCTCTTTCATTGGAAGGTCCCAATATGGGACTGGAACTACCCTAGAGGGATGGTGAAGAAAGGGGGACTGCCTGACAGGTAGAGGGGAGCTGCATCTCTCCTCCCTGTTAAGGAAAACCTCCTCCGAAGTTGAGTTGCAGTGACAGTCAAAATGGCTGTCATGAAGGCAGGAGGCAATCTGAAAACCTAAGACTGTGCTGGGAGCGAAAAGTTAGTGAGCAGTGTGAGAACTGGGTGAAAATACTTCTGAGCTACTAAAGGTAACCCCGATAAAAATAACAAAAAAGAGAACTCATAAAGATTGGGACTGGTGGCGATTTTAAAAGATAGAGAAGTATTTGTGAAAGAACTTAATCCTTAAAACTGAAACGGAAGGGAAATAACTTACAGGGAACATTCTTATATCTTTTTTTTATAAAATTGGAACTGGTGATTGTACAGGATTTGGTGTTGGATAAACATTACTTAAAATGCTGTAATTGACTGTGGAAAAAGAATATAACAACTAACAATTGACAATACTGATAAATTTGACAAAAGATTAAAGATTAAAGAAACAGTAAAACAAGGTGGAAAATGGAAACTGATATAAGAGCACCATCTGCTGTTAAAAGAAAAATCCTGTAGATCCCGACAACTAGACTTTTTAAAGTTAAAATTAAAGAAAAATAAAAGGAATTGTATTGTTAAAAGGCCCCAGAAAATTGGAATATTGACTTTAAATCAGTGAAGGAATATATGAAGATTTCCCCTGAGATTTGGATATGTGAAAATAAATAGATTGATGGACTTTGGGATATAAAGACTGGTGGATATTGGATTTACAGACAGGAGAAAAAGAAAAAAAATGTTGGTTTAAATGAAGACGCTGGACAACTGGACAGAAAAATAAAATAAGCAAATAAAAATGAGCAAAATATGCAAAGAAATAGTACTGGAGCTACAAACTATAAGAGAAATGATGAACAGAAACATTACAGACTTACTGAGTAAAATACAGAATATGGAAGAAAATTCAAAAATGGCGATGCAAACTACAGAAGAAATTATAGAAGAAAAACAAGAAGGGCAGATGGAGGAGGAGCCGAATTGACGAGAAACCAGCAAGGCAGAGCAGACGGAACAACAAACAAAGCGAAAGGGAAAAAGGGAAATAAAACGTAAAATGTTAATGATTGAGGTAATAAACCCAGGGAAGGAAATTTGAAGAGCTAAACAACAAAGGAGGGAAATTCAAAGAGAGGTTTCTGAGAGAACAGGGGCAAAACTAGATAATTGGGAAGAGAAGCAGAGGAAAAAAACAGAAAAAAGAGGAATAATAGCAATAGTATTTAGACTTATATACTGCTTTATAGTGCTTTACAGCCTTCTCTAAGCAGTTTACAAAATCAGCATATTGCCCCCAACAATTTGGGTCCTCATTTTACCCACCTTGGAAGGATGGAAGGCTGAGTCAACCTTGAGCCTGGTGGGATGTGAACTGCCAAATTGTAGGCAGCTGGCTGCAGGAATAGCTTGCAATACTGTACTCTAACCACTGCGCCACAGAGGCTCCTTATAATAAGCAAGAGAAAGGGTCAAAAATGATACAAAATGGGAGGCAAAGTAAGAAGACATTAATAAATGCTGAAAGAAAAGCAAGAGACGATGGTTAAAGAGAGGAAGGATAGAGATTCCACATGAAGAGATATTATAAGAGCTAAGATATTTAGTGATTGATTTTGATAAAATGGGAAAAATGGGAATTCAAGACCTAATATTAAAGATATGTAAATTGTTAACCAGAAGAAATATAAGGTTGAATATTTTAATTGGAATTAATATGGAATTTTTATTATAAGACTACTGTTTAAGACATGTAATTGTTAATGGGATATATGTAAAAGTAATATATTATGGGGAAAGAAAGTCATGTGGAATCTGAGGGGGAAATATAGATATATATAAGGTATAGTAATAGATAACAACATACATATTGTTATTAGAATGTATAGCCTGTTAAATGAATATAAGATGGAAAATATGACCTATGTACTGTAATGAGATTAGAGACGGTCTTATGCTAAAAATATAACAGTGGCACAACTAACATTAAAAGGGGATAAATATTGGATAATACAACCTAAGATGAATATATGAATGATTACCTGAATGATATAATTTGTTAAATTCTGCAAATATGACTATTAGGAGAATATGTATAATACAAAAATGATATCAAAAATATAGAGAGTGATATAAAGCAATGTATGAGAATATGGAATAACAAAAGCTGGTACATGTAATAATATTAGATAAGAAAATTGATAATATGAATATGAAATTAGGATCATGTTTGCGATTGGAATGTTAAATGACCTGGAACCACACTGTTCTCCCAATGATGTATGTAAATAAATAAATAAAAATAAAAATTTATTGGGAACAAAAATTTGAATGCTTGGCAACTGGCATGTATTTATTGCAGTTGTTCTGTCCATGGTCATGTGATCAGCTTTTGTGATTTTCTGACAAGCAAAGTTAATGGGGATGCCGGATACACTCAACAACCATGTTACTAACTTAACAACTGCAGTGATTTATTTAATGACTATGGCAAGAAAGTTGTAAAATGAGGTAAAACATTACTTAACTGTCTTGTTACTGTCATTGCTTAACAGAAACTTTGGGCTCAATTGCAGCGATAAGTCAAGGACTACCTTTATGTCAAGTAGACACCTAAAAATCTTTACAAGTATTTACGAATTCTGCATCATTCTGCTTAGCACAGGGGTCCTCAATCTCTGGGCTGTGAGATTTTTGCAACTAGGCTGCAGAAATGGTGGGTGAGCACATGCCTGCCTGCCCACACACAAGGACACACAAGCACGTTAATGCAAACTCCATTTGTATGAGCAGCAAATGTACATGCACGGCACTTGCGCAAATGGAGCTGCGCGCACACACTTGCTGGCTTCTTGAGTAGAACCATCCCCTCTCTCCTCCTCTCCCCGATGGTCTGCAAGGCCAGAAAGGTTGAGGAAATGGCTTAGTAAATGCAGTTTGTTTATTTGTCCACACAGACTTGTAGGAGCTTACAGAAGGACAGCAATAAAACTATCCACAATAAGAAACATAACAAAAACATTGATAATAAACAATCTAATGGGGTACTTTGCAAATATTTTGTCACAGGCAATAGTTATGAAAGTTGGCCAGAACAGAAGGTCTAAGGGTAGGCCAGAACAGTAGGCCTGAAGCAAAGGACTGACATCTCCCACAACCAGGTAGTCACAGTTCCACTATCTCCAAGCGTCTGACACAGATCTAGCCCAGAATTATGAGCACGTTAAATGACACCTTATCCATATTAATCATGTTGACATGATTAATGAGACCCAGATAATCTTGCAACATCACCCGACCCAGAAATAAAATATATATTAAGGTGGGATTTTTAAATTAGGTCCCATGGAACCTAAATATTTCAATGGGATCTGCAGGACTAAAATAATGGCGGCGGCCGGGGGGGGGGGGGACCAAGTCTCCCCACACCAACTTCTTGTAGAAAGGTTTTTCTTTCCCTTAGTCACTAAGTTATACTGTAGTAGAAAGATGTGGCTTGCATCTAGAAATTACATCACTCTTGATCAGATTCCAAGAATTTCTAAAATAACAAATAGATTTTGTGGCTTGAAAAAGCTTGAAAACCCCTGTATTAGCTAATGGCTTTTAGCTTAAAAAAAGGTCCCTACTCTGAGTTGCCATTTTCAGAACCAAAGTGAAGAGGTTTTGTGCAAGACGTTTTACTCTTAATAATCAAGTAAAACCATACATTAGTTTAATGTTCTGCTAACTACAATTCATGAAAAATTCAAAAATGTAAGCATGTAGATTTCAAAACTACAAATGATAGCTTTAATTTAGCCTTACCATTGGTAATGTTTAAGTTATCCATAAGATCAGTCTGAAGCTGTAATTCAACTTCCCCAAGTTTCTTCAGTACAGAATCAATAGAACTATTATCCCAAACTTTTCGCTGGGGTTCAGCAACTTCTAATTTAATAACTTCTCCAAATGTTTGTGCTGTAGGAAAAATTTAACATGTTAGCCAAAATGTATCTTTAAAAAACAATATATGGGAAGATATTTTGTTTGTACATTCAGTAAAAGCTGAGAGAGCCATCTCTGAATATCTCCGCATTGTTTTTAAACTTTAAATGATCCTTAAAATGAATAAAGTGACAGTGTTGTGGCCTGTAAATGTATTTCTAATATAACAATCTTATCAAGCCAATTTCATTTGGTATAAATTAATATGAGTTAAATTTATGTGAATAAATGTTATTTAAAAAAGACTGATTAGTATTAGCTGGCAAAATATTCTATAGAACTCAAGAATAACTATTATTCCATCTTTTTAGATAAATGAGAAAGAAAAAGTTTTAATGACATAACAGATGTTATTTTTCACACATACTAATAAAGTGAACCCCTTCATGGATCACTGCCTTGTCGTGGCTAAGGGGCTTGTGCAGCTCAATGAAGCAATGAGTTATATTGTGCAGGGCCACCCAAGACGGACAGGTCATAGCAGAGAGTTCTGACAAAAGGTGATCCACCAGAAAAATAAATGGCTACCCACTCCAGTATCTTTGCCATGAAAACCCCATGGACAATACCAAAAAGCAAAAACATATGACCAGGGGTGGGATTCTACCGGTTCAGACAGGTTTGGCTGAGCCGGTTGTTACGATTCTGTGGAGTTCGGAGAACTGGCAAATCACACCACTGGCTGGCATTTCTCTTTTTTATTTATAATATTTATTTATTTTTTAGTATCTGTTTTGTTTTTATTCATCTGTTTGTTTTTCCTTTGCTTTTTCCTATTAGGAAAATAAAAACAAAACAGATACTAAAAAAATAAATACATAAATAAATATTATTTTGTTACACTACTATTATTGTTACATGTTGATACTTTTGTTATCAGAAGTATCAACATGTAACAATAACAGTAGTATAACAAAATAATTTTAACAGTGTTATGCTTGGGAGAAAATCTGGAATAAGACTAGGATAGCAAAAGACTTTCCAAACTTCATAATATGGCACTGCTTAAACCAGTGGTAGTCAAACTTGTCCCTACCGCCCACTAGTGGGCGTTCCAGCTTTTATGGTGGGCGATAGGGGTTTTGTCCCCTACTTTATAAATCACCATTACTGTGGAACCGGTGGGCAGTTAGAAAATTTTACTCCTAACAGATACAAAAGTGGATGGTAAGTATAAAAAGGTTGACTACCCCTGGCTTAAACCATCGTCTCCAACTTGTTTTAGATGATTTTATTAGGAAAATAAAGCAAGTAAATCATTTTAAAGTATTTATTGATAGGATATATGCTATTTTTCATCGATCCAAAAAGAACCTAATTGAACTTAACAAAATATCCAAACAACTTGAGATTGAACAGATGTTACATAGGGGAAAAACAGTCTCCAACGATAAAAATGAAGATTATTAATATTTATATGCTCAACATTAGTGTAATAGTGAGACTCTGGACAAAATTTAAAGAGTAAACAAAATAATGACGATGTATTATGAAGATGCTTTCTAGCTTGATGCAACAAGGCATTCAACCTTATTTTCAGGCAGAAAGGATGTGATCCAGATTCTTTGCCTTAGGCATGACACTGAACTCCTTTCTTAGCTCCATTATAGTTAAGCACAGAGAAAGATTGAACAGCTGGTTCTACAGATAGATTAATAGAAAAACTGCCAGTTCTAAGTGAAGAAACAGGTGATTTAACTAGTAAGCTATATTTAAAGTTTATTACAATCCTAGATCACTATCAGATGGTATGATTCATGAGTATGCACAGGTTTCTTTGGATGCTCTAACAACACATAGTGTTGGTATGTTCTTACTTTTTTGTTTTGAAAACTAGGTTATGTTCTTAATAATGCCATGCATCAAACTAGAAAATGAGTAAAAGTCAGAGCTCTGCCAAAAATAGGAATCTAGGATAAAGAAATAAATACTTATGAGATTAGGTTAATAGAACCATCAATAGTCTAAATAAAATAAATAAATAGAGCCCTAGACTAAGGCAAAAAATCTGGATCATGTCGTTGCCTTTCTTGGGTGGTAGGAATTTCACTGTTGAATACTGTCTCACATCTGATCTATTATCCATTGCAATTTGCACAATACATTTAGTGAAGTATACACAATCTATGTTAAGTATCATTAGGTTATGTGGTAGTATAAATATCTATATGTTGCTACAAAAGCAATTTGAAAACCAAGGCAATTTACCTTCCGTTAGAGAGAAGGATTCTTCCATTGTTAATTGTGCTAGTGGAACTACAAGCTGTGCCCCTGGTTCCCATTTCTTTCGATCAACTGAAACTGGACATATTACTGCTTGATGATTCTCGCCAGTCACAGGGACTTCAGAGGTTTCTTCAGGCTCCCTTTTCTCTTTCACATCTTCATGTGCTTTAAGATTTTGATTCAGCCTTCGAAGTATTTCTCGCTTGTTCTAAAAAGCAGAAAAATGTTTACAACAAAATAAACTTTGTCCCCAAAGAGGACAAAATATTGTTACTCTCTCCATAAGTCATTTATAAAACAAGTTTCTTCTTGGAAGTTGGTGGTTGACGGGGGATTGGAATGGAGTAATATCCCAGAACTAGCAGACTCTCTGAGAAAAATATTAAAATAGCTCAAGCAAAATTATCATTTTTTTCTTTGATTTGATAGGCATTGTAGAGCTAGTTGATATATGCAGACAAAAAATGAATTACTATTAGTTAGAGAATATACTTTTCTGAAAGACATGGATTCTTTTAAAAAATAGACATGACTTGGTTTTCAAAGAACTTGTCTGTTAATGATTCTAAAGCAGTGATATTATGAAATACTTTTTCATAATATCCTGTAAGTTTTGTATATAAAATAACATCTAATTCCTTAGTGGAGACTAAATGAAATGTTGCTACAAAAAAAAGCAACAGAGGAGGTTTGTAAAAAGAAAAAACAATTTAGAATTTTAAGAAGGTTAGATTTAAGAATGATTTGGGATACAAACAAACCTTTTATTAGAGATTTTATATAACATAATAGTTGAATTTTTTAAAAATTGAAATGTAAGAACAAAACAATATAATTAAACTTACATTTATAGAAAGATCAGGTTTAATATCCCCTAAACCTTCCTGGGCAAGTATTGCGTTTTCATCCTACAAATCCAGATTGAAATTGTATGTCAAATACATTAAGTGATAGTCATGAGACTGGAAAAGACAACGTTTGTCATTTCATTCTATCAATATGTTGACATAAAATTACTTATTCCTTATAATCCAAATTTCAGCTATGATAATTTAAATTTATACAACAAGATTAATTTTGTGCTACTTATTTGACACAGTTATGAATTCTAAAAAGCATGCAAACTGTGACAGAACATCCGTCTTCATGGACATGCAGACAGTGGTGGGCTCCTGTAAAGTGGGAAAAGATTTCTTCTAATAACTGGAACCGTATGTTAATTTTCTGAGCAGTTTGGAGAACTGTTGTCCGAATAAATTTTTTCTCACTTTACAGGGCTAATCCTGCAAGGAACACAGCCAGTATTTCTAGCCTAATCCTTATCTTAATTGCCACCCCTGCTGCTTTAAGTGTTTTCAGAAACTGCCTCTGGGTTAAGCAGCCTCTGGTAACAGCCTTAATGGTTCAGTCAGCCCAGACTTTCTCCGTGTCCCCCCTCTTTTATTCATGGGGATTGAACAGCTATTTACAGAAAGGTTGGCATAGCCATAGAAGAAATGGCTGAGAGATAGGATGCAAGCTTGGCATTCTGTCTTGATCTTTTTACTGCCTTTCTGAGGGCATGTGATTTTTCCTTAAATCTGGATGATTATCTTAGGACAGTGGTGCAAATGGAACTAATGATTGCTCCTAGGTGCTTTGTCAGTTCACTGAGCACAGATGTCTCTTGTCTATAAGGATTCTTCAGTCATCCAGGTCATAGTTGTGCCAAAGGTGCTTTTTTCAAGAGGCAATTGTTCTTGGTTTCCAGAAAGTCCAGTTGCCTCTTGAAAAAGCACCTTTGTGACAGGAGTCTCTTGCATTGCTTCAGAGTGGCCAAGGCACATGATTGCTCACTGATAAGTGGATCCTCCCTCCAATTTGTTATAGTTTGATCCAGTGGTGGAATTCAAAAACTTTTACTACCGGTTCTGTGGGCGTGGCTTGGTGGGCGTGGCAGGGGAAGAATACTGTAAAATCTCCAGTCAGAGGTGGTATTTGCTGGTTCTCTGAACTACTCAACATTTCTGCTACCGGTTCTCCAGAACTGGTCAGAACCTGCTGAATACCACCTCTGGTTTGTTCTCATGATGATATGGCATAGTAACCTGGCACCAATTGTAGAAAGTTAGCACCACCCCTTTCGTAGAAGAATGAAACATATGAATGAAACAATGAAAATAATAAAAAGGAAGTATTTCCCTGGATGAGAAATATGTTTTCTTAGAAGGAGAAAGCAGACTCCACCTTCCTTAATAGCCCACAGCAGATGCCAGCACTTAAGATGTAAAGAGATACCTATATTCATAGGCAAAAATTCCCCGCAGCAAGGTCTGAACAAAGACAGAATGGGATTAGCTCTCACTCAAGAGAATGTTAATTTGTCTCTTTAGCTTGGCATTTTGTAGTCCAAATACACCCACCCACTTTCTGGAGAACTTAAATGACCTCTCTGCTTTATAAGCAAGAATTGGCTGTATTTTAACTAGTTTAATTTAATTTAATTTCTCAATGTGCTCTGGCAGTCTGCCTGATTTGTAATTCTGGGTTGCAGGTATTGCTGAGAAAAAGGAAGGTATTCAGATAGAATGGTTTAGCTTTTCATGACAATAGTGACTCATTGATCTTCAGTGTGCATTTCCCCATTTCTAATCTAATGATTGGTATTTAGGGCAGCTTTTTGCAAACAAAGAAGCTTTTTGTATTTTTGTACAGGTAATCCTTGATTTACAACAGTTCATTTAGTGACCATTCAAAGTTACAATGGCACTGGAAAAAGTGACTACTGACCCGTTTTTCACACTTACGATAATTGCAGCATCCTATGTCATGAAAGGCTGGGCAAGATTAAGCGCCCCTCCACGTGAGTGACATTGTTGGCCATGCCCAGTCACATGACCACCCAGCCATGCCCACCCAGCCAGTCATTAGGCAGAGAACCTGTTGTTAAAAAAATTGAAGCCTACCACTGCCTGCAGATACCGTGTTTCTCATATAATAAGGCCGGGTCTTTTTTTTTTTTGAGCCCCCAAAAATGGCTAGGCCGTCTTTTCAGGGTGACTTAATTCCCCCCCCTTGCATCTTGGTGGTCGGGCAGCGTGGCTTGGATGTTGACCTCGGCGTTGGTGGGGCACTTCGTATCAGGGTCAACGCAGGCAGCACCATATCTGGGTGTGCAACAAAAGTACTTCCTTACGGCAAGCTCCCCACCATTCCCCCCGTTCCGCATGTTTTAATATAGGCCTTAATTTGGGGAGGGCTTAATTTCATTTCATGCCTATAAAACATGCTGGGACTTCCTATTGGGGCAGGCCGTATTGTTGGAGAAACAGGGTATATATATATGTTTATTTCATGTGTGGTATCAATGCTATGTATATGTTCAAATTTGTTTTGATCCATTTTTATCATATTGAGAATAAGAAATTGTGAGATAGCGGAACAAATTTTTATCCAAAACTCTAAACCATCTTATTTGCAAATGATATTACTTACTGCACCCACTTCCTTCAAAGCTGACGTTATTGTGATGATTCGTGGTGAATTGAGCTTTAGTCTAGTAGGAGAACTTTCCTCCTGCTTAGTATGTGTAGGACTTAATTCTGAAGCTCCTACTGGATTTTTTATCCCTTTGGATACCAGCTGTAATTATAATTCACACACACACATACACACACGCACGACAGTAAGGAAGAATCAAATATTAACACAAAAATGTAAAGATAGAAATACTTTCATTTCTTCTTCAATGAACAGCTTTATATTTTTCCAAATATTACTGATTTTCATTTTTATAATTAAACTACTAAAATACTTTTCTGTTTTTTAAATTCTACCTCATTTTATCATTAGGTAAGCGTGATAGTTAAAATCACTCTCCTACTGAAAACTGAGTTATGAAGGTAAAACATTTTGTTGTAGTTAAACCACATAGAAATTACGAGTTTATTGTTGCCTAGAAACAACTTCTTTTTCATGTCTTTTGTAGAAAAACAAAAAAACAACAACTTCAATTTCATCTACATTTTCTGCACATTCAAGTACTTGGGAAGAGGACAGATGATGATTACAGAAATTAAACCAAACATTTATGGGTCCTGGATATAGGAATTCTTTACTCTGTCATCTAAACACAATCAATTCAATAATCTGAATAAGCATCTGAAATATGTCTCAGAGAGGCTTAAAGGGCAAGTCACAGAGATGATTATGAAATAAGTCAAGAGAGGAATAAAGGCAATAAAATTAATAGTGTTTAGGAGGATATGTTTCAATTATGCCTTACTCAAGGACAGGACACTGCTTAAGACAATTTTCTGTCCAAGAAGATCCAGTGACCAGATTCTCAAAATACAAAAGAAAAAAAATCAAAATCTCTGTTTTAAGAACGTTGTACTATTTACACATTCTTAGTGCACTAAAAGGCAACACTTAATTTAAAGTTTCGAAGAAAAAATGCAAGAACATAGAAAACATCCAATAGGATAACATTTCTTACATGCTCTTCCCAAGCTTTCCTCTCTCTTTCATATGCGTCTTTTCTCTTTCGCTCTAACTGCTCTTTCAGGACTGCAGCCCGGGCATTTGCTTGTGCCTTGAATGTGATCAAAAAAGTATTTTTTTTAAACTAAGAAACCCTATTCTAATTCTATGGAAATTAATTACCAACTTCATTTCTATGATTTTCTATATTTTATATTTATAAAACTGTTTAAAATATTTTTGTATTGAATTTTAACTTATTAGATTCCCAAAGCATATTATTACATCTCAGTTTCATGCATATTAAGAGTTGTTGTTCTCAAGGTGTCTGTCTCATTTTAACTATTCACCCATGGAGTTTGGGCCTTGTGAAATAAATCTATTTCTGCTGTATATTTACTTTATTAGCATTATAGATCGCATCTCTGATATAGCAGCACACTTTTAACAACAAAGTATTGTATGTACAGGCTAGAGAATGTGCAAACGTGTAAATATAGTTGTTGATGAACAAGGAATTAGAGAAGCTGTTGTCTTTGTGCCTTGCTGGTTAATATTACAGATGCATCCTCCTTTATTAGAAATTAATGCTGAATGAAAAAACCAAACACTTATATCTGACACATTTCAAATGTAAATAAATGCAGACTATTTTCTTTCTTCATAAACTCTTTTTGTGCCTGCCACTCTACAAAATTTCACTGTTACAATGGATGATAGAAGGTTAATTTCCCAGATCTATTTATTACTTGACAGTAGTTCTAACATTTCCATAGTCTTATGAGCAGAGGATTTCCATTGAGAAAACCAAAGGACTTTCTTAAGCTATGTTTTAAAAGCAATCCTTAAGGACCAAAGAAACCAAACCTACAGGGAAGAAAATTAAAATTAATGAAAAATTGAAGCAAACTAACATTCAAATGTAACATGGCATTTTAATATATTTGGAGATCCAAGAATGACTCAAATAAACTTAGTTCTAACAAGTTTAAGAACTTGGCAAGAGAGCAGATTTGAGTACAGGTAGTTCTTGACTTATGACGACAATTGGGACCAGTATTTCCATTGCTAAGTCAGGCAGTCATGCCTGTTTTTACAACCTTTTTGCCACAGTCTGTTCTGACCAAAGCTTCCTGAGACAGTAACAATCATACACTAAAAATCTCCACAGACCATTCTCATCCTGGACATTCATATTTCAATCTGTTACCATCAGGGAGGCATTACAGGCGTCTTAAAATGAGGACTAATAGATTGAGAAGCAGTTTCTTTTCCAAGGCAGTAATTGTCTTGAATCATACTGCATTTGTGATTTAGTCCTATTATTATTATTATTATAATTATTTTAATTTTAAAGTCTCTAATATTCTCTTTAAATATTATGTTAGGTAAAGTATGTATAACAATATTCCCCCTATTTCTAAATTTTCCATCTATTCTAGTTTTAGGCCAATCTCTCTCTCTTTTTTTTAATCCTTCCTATCCATCATCTCTCATCCTCTTAGAAGTTCCACTTCTCTTTTTAGCTTGCTCCCCATACTCCTCCCTCAGGTCCTTATCTACATCTTTCATATTTAACTCAACCTTTATATCCCTCCCCAATATTTTTGCTGCCAATCCACCGATAAGTCTGCCAAATCCTCTGTCTTTTTTCCAAAAATACCTTTCGATTTATTCAGCTCCGTTTTGTGTGTCCTTGTGTGTATTCTCCCAACGTTATTTCTTCCAGCTTTATAATTTCCTCCTTCTTTTCTCTTTGTTTTATTTGTTGTGTCATCTGTTCTATTTTATTTTTTTGTTTGATAAATCCTTGTTGCACATTTTCAGTCTTCCCAGTTATCTCATGTAATAAATCCTTTATCTCCTTAGAATTCCCCATCATCGTGTCATACATGTTTTGAAATAACATCATGATTTCTTTTTGTGTGTCCAGTTCTTCCTGATGAGCCATCTCGCCTTATTTGAAAAAGTCCAGGTAGTATTCAATGTTCTGTCAGTAATCTGTCACCGGTCCAGAGTCTATTCTTTTTGACTTCCCAAGGCCAGCAGATTACTTGGTCTTGATATTGTTCATCAGGAGATACAATAATTATAGTTCTTTATGTCCCACAATTAATCAATGTTCCATTTATACAATCCAGGGAACTTTCCAAATAGTTCTTTAAATCCACTTTTTAATTTGTTAAATAATTCCAACATTCAAAAGTCATTCTGTTAGATTATCCTCCAGGTTTTTCAAGGTAGCTCCTCTAGTCATCATAAAGTAGATAAGTATAGAATAGTAAATATTACAGCAGACCTCCAGGTGTTATTTCCTTTTTATCAGAATTGTCCAAGGTCGCTTTCATTCTAGGAGTATGATGTAATATATATCCATTCACCAGTAGATGGCACCTTCAGCTTAAAAATCAATGTTAAGAATCCGCTTTCAAAAATCAACACTAAAAATCCAGTTTAAATTTCTTTCAGGTTAATCCAACTAAAATATCCCATAAACAGTCAGATATCCAGCACTTTAAGGTGCCTATTAGCTTTTAGGGTGCAGTTTCTCTGTTACTCTCTGATCGTCGCTTAAAAGTATTCCAAAGAGTCTCTTCCTGGATAATTTTCTTTTGGGGAAATCATTAACAAAAGTTGAAAATCACCGTACCCAGATCCAATCACTATCCATTCTCTTCGCTCCAGCACAGTCTTGGTTTCTTCAGCTGCCTCAGCTTCACAGCGGCCATTTTGGCCACCTTGTCTTTGTTCTTGATAAAGAGGGAAAAACCCTGGGTCCAGCAGGAAAGCCATCACTCTCCGCGACCAGCAGGGTGCCCCTTCTTATGAGTCACCCCTACAGGGTGACTTTAGCCCCTTGGGAGGCCCTCTGACTAAGAGGATTCAACGTAGGGATGCAGAACCCCGCTCCCCTGCGCCAATCACACAGCAACCTCAATCCGGAGGCCCCAGTTCTGGAGTTCTGATGGCCACGCACAACCCACAGGGTCATGCAATTGAATTTTGGATACTTGGTAACCACTTCACATTTATGCTGGTTTGCAGCAACCCATATTATTTATTTTTATTTAGAAAATTTATTTGCTGCCTATCTCATATCCAATGACTCTAGGTGGCTTACAGCATAAAACATTAAAGATGAAAAAACTTTAAAATAGGGCACACAGCAGATAAAACCATTCACAATTACAAACCATTAAAACCAGATGGGAAAGGTGGGGGCTGGACAGGTGGGATTAGGTTGTAACCAACACCTCCAGTATTAAGCTCCCTATTGAGTACCCAAGCCATCAGATAGAGCTGTCATGCCCCTGGTAGAGACTGACTCTGAGTAAGAGGAGGAACAACCAACAGGGAGTGGGAGTGTGGCTCCAGAGGTGGTGGAGGAGGCTGGGGAAGGGCAGAGGCCGGCTGAGCAGTCAGAGGAGGATCCAGGCCCATCCCCTATCCATCCTAGGTCACACAGGGAGGAGAGGATCAGGGAAAAGCGAGGTCTACTCAAGAGGAGATTACCATGATCCTCCTCGTGGCTTGCAGGTGGGAGCTATGTATATAAGTTTGCAACTGTGCAGTTAGAATTTGCAGCAGTCAATTTAGTGTTCACCTTGAAAGAGGTTTATCTTTGTTGGCGTTCTTCCCATGGACTTTTCTCGATTATTTTCCTGGAGTTTATGATTAGTTATCTTGGCTTGCTTCGGAACTCTCATCAATGCGGTTTGTTTTGGTTTTCTGTTTGCCTCATTATTTACTTTTGTGACTTTAAACTGTGCCTAATAAAACAGTGAAGTTAAGTTGAAGGCCTTACCGGACTTTAATATATGTTTTGGGTTTTCGGTTATTTTGAGAGAGTACGGGTCATCACAAGAGCCAAGTCTTGAGGCTCTTTCAAAATGATTGGAAGATGGGAGCCAATCTCACCTCAGGGGATAGGATGTTCCAGAGAACAGGAGTCATAGCAGAGAAGGCTATTCTCTTAGAGCCTGACAGCTGAAATTCCTTGGTTGATAGGATCTGTAGCATGTCCCCTCTGCCAGCATGAGTCAGTCCCATTGGTGTGAGACGGTTCTTCAAGTAGCCTGGACTCATGCCATGCAGGGTTTTAAAGGTGATTACCAATACCTTAAATTGTACCTGGAAGCAGACCAGCAACTAGTGCAGCTAGCGAAGCAGTGGTGTAACATGGGCCATTATAGGGGCCCTAAAAACTGCCCATGCTGCTGCATTCTATCCGCTATATCTTCTGAATGCTCTTCGAGGATAGCCCCATATTGAACTCAGCTATATCTTCTGAATGCTCTTCAAGGATAGTCCCATATAGAACTCATTGCAACCGTTCAAACATGAAATGACTAGGACTTGAGTAACTGAGTGCAGGGACTCCTGACCCAGAAAAGGCTGCAACTAGCACACAAAATGAAGATATCCAAAGGCTTTCCTACATGCGATTACCACCTGCTCTTCTAACAGGAGTCCTGAGTCCAGGAAAAACCTCAAGTTGTGGACAAGTTCTGTCTAGGGTAGTACAACTCATCCAGAACTAAAGATGTTAAAAGTCCTGGATCTTGAAGCTCCACACAAGCCACTTGGTCTTGCCAGGGTTCAGCCAAAGCCTACTCTCTACCATCCAGGCCCCCACAGCCTCCAGGCACCGCAAGAGGGCAGTCACAGCATCATTTGGGTCACCCGAGGTGGAGATATCTTGCTAGTTCTAGTGCTATCGCTAATGCTAGATACTGGTATTCTGTCTTAGTTATGTGTCCCTCTTTCCACATTTTATACTTGTCCTTTTTATCTTTCACTTTATCAGAGTATTCTTTGTACAACCATGCTGGTTTCTTCTTTGATTTCGTATTTTTCTTTTTCAGGGTTGTTGTGCTGGACTGGGTTTTTATAAGCATATTTTTCAGTGTTTTCCAAGCTTCTTGAGTTGTTTCCCCCTTTTCATCCATGGTATCCTTCCCTTGCTGGAAGCTTTTCTTGTAGGTAATGCAGTCCGTGGCCTAGGAATCCAAAGTTCTCTTTAAATTTGTCATGGTCACATGGTGACCTACTTAATGACCATCATTATTTATGATGATAATTCTGGGCTCAATTATAGTCGTAAATTGAGAACTACCTGTAGTTTACTAATAATCTAAGCTCTCCGGCCCTTTTCTTTTCTGGAAATTATTAATATGCACTGGTATTGCACTACATGTAAAATCTATATAACTGCATTCTACTATTCAACTTAGCTATTTTTCTTCTTTATTTTTCACTATTACCTTTAGTGCTTCAATTTTTTTACGCCTTAATTCTGTTTCTTCATTTATTTCATGGACAGGAGAACCATGCTTTTCATTCTGAAAAAAATGTTTTTCAAAAAACATCAGTTTTTTTAATGCCAATTGAAACTACAGAAAAGTAACAATATAACTGAACTACATTTCAAACTCAAAGTAAGATTCTTTTTATTTTAAAAGAAAGAAAAATGACTTTATTTAAAGAGACCACAACTCTTTTGGTTATATTACAACATATTTTATATGACATGGAACCACTGTGGATAGATATACCTAAAAACAAAAATATCCCCAACCCAGATTTTATGGACAAATGAAATGGCAGGTCAAATATTAACATCCTACTTGCAGATTTCCAAACCACAGCATAATAACTACAATTGTGACAGCTCTGTAAGATAATTCAAGGATACAGTATTTGGATATATTTCCACTTCTCAATGAAGAAATAGAATATAGCTAATGTAGCAGGCCAGCAATATAAAAATATTGTTACTTGCACTGATTGATGCTCATCTTGCTATTAGCTTCTACTGATTGCTAAATGAATAATTTAGCTCATATGCATGTTGAGACTAATGTTTTTTCACTTAGCTGATGGAATCACCCAACTGCTGGATTCACTCAATCTTAAAATAATTTATTTTTGATTCAAGTTTCACTCCATAAGACACACCTGACCATAACATGCATCTAGGTTTAGAGGAGGAAAATAAGAAAAAAAAATTCTGAACTGGAGCCTGAAAGGACCATAGATAGATGCCCTCTCATGTGCCAGCTCTGCCTATTGACTCCTGCACTGTGGAAAAGAGACAGAAGAGGCAGGGTTCAGCACTGTAAAAGGACTACGGCCCGGCTGCTATTCACCATATTCCATCCATAAGACACACAGACATTTCCGCCCACTTTTCTTTGGGGGGGGGGACTGCATCTTATAAAGCAGAAAATACAGTAATTGTCCAGATATGAAATACAGTATACAGTATATGTACAGTGAAAGTATACAGTATATGTACAGTGAAACAATGTAAAACTATTCTTGAATCAGAAAGCAACTAAAATGTTTTTACAATATCACTAAAAGCTTTTGACAGTGTGGAAAGAGGGTTTATATGTAGTCATAGATCCTCCTACATAGTTATATTTTTCTCTGTATTCCCCAAGCTTATGAAAATTGGTTTATTTGCCAACATGGAAGGTTAAAATTCACACTGCCTGAAAATAGCAGTTATTTTAAGATACAGTCATGGAATTCTATCTTTTTGTTTCTCTATGAGCAAAGCTGATATCATCAGAACTAAGCAGGTACAGACTTGACTAGTACTTGAATGCAGATCAAGTACTAGGTAATCCCCAGGCTACAGATTAGACTGGGAGAAGACAATACTACATGAAGATATCACTGAAATCAAAAGGAGTTATGCTCCTTTTTGAAGAGATTTCACCTCTTTTTAGTTTAAACTCCAGGTAAGATAGTTTGCTGTGTAGATTACAGCATTCAATACTGATCATGTTCCAGTTGATCGATGTCACTAATAATCTAAATCAGAAGTGGGCCACTATTTTTCAAGTGTTGCATTCTCTCAGATATAACGCCTGGGAGGCTACACGTGAATGGGGACACCTCTTTTTCCCTCCTGAAACCCTCTTCTTTCTGAATCAACAGGCTTCACACAATAAGCAGAAGCACAAAACACAGAGGTTCAGGGGGTCTGAATTAATTTCTTATGCAGTGGTTTTTAAATTAATCCAAAACAGCACAAAATCATGAGGCACTGCAAATGCTTACACTTACTCTAAATAAAAAGAAAATAACTTGCCTTTTCTCCACGAAGTTTTGCTTTTATTTGTTGACGTTCATTAAAGTTTTGAAGTCTAATTTGCCTCAGTCTTGCCAAGTATTCCTGAAAGAAAATAAAAAGAGAACTTTCTGCTTGAGGAAAGTTTCAGCAATGCTGATTCTTCCAAATTCCACAAACTAGTAATGTGTCAAGTCTCTTTGGAAGAGAAGTGAATTCAGCAGACACATCACTGATGTATCATGAAATGAGGTTAATAACTATCAAAAGAAATGAAATCTGGTTGTGTTTTAAGAGAAAATAAATTACTTTTTTCTGGTGACAGAATTTAGGTAACAAATACAATAATTTGTCAAAGGGCCATCTCTAGGAGCTGTCTGTTTATACTAATTAAAACTTTAAAGAAGGCTTTTTTATTATATATCCATGCAGAAAAAATGAGGCAGAGAATGGGATTCTATGTATGCAATGAAGGCAGAAAACATGCAGGAAGCGTACCTCTTCCTCCTTGTTTCTGGCTTTCCTTCCTCTTGAAGAAATGGACCTGCCTCCATAGATAGCTGTCAGGTTTTGTAGTGTGTCCTGTTCACCATTTAATGTATTAAATTCAATAATAGCTAGGGCCATCATATTATCTTGTCTTACATCAATCAACATTTTGATTATTATCAATGAATAAAAAGGTTAAAGAGAAAATGCTTTCTTAAACAATCACTTTTCTTCCTTTTTTTCTTGTATGTGTATATCTTCCAGTTATTTCCTTTAAAATTGTAAAATCAATGGATATATTTGCTGAATGCTAATATTTGCTTATCTCAAAAAAAAAAATCTAACTGAAAATATTCCAACTACAATTTCAAAATCTTTTTAGAATTCTTATTCATAACATAAATGCATATCATAGCAATTGAGTATTATAGATAATACATTGGTAAAGTTTAGAAATGTTTTGAATGAAATGTACATATAATTTAATTTAGTGAAATTATCATTTTTTTCTGAATTGCTCATTTAATCAGATTGCTTTTCGTATTATATTCATTATTCTGATCCATGTGGTAAATCCCATTTCCTATTTTGTAAAAAGCAATAAAATTGTAATCTTTTGATAGCTTGATCAGGACTCAAATCTCAACAAATATTTTTTCACTTAGATGAAAGAGTATAAAAGGAATCTTCATTTCCTACCAGTAGTCAAGGTAATTAGATCATTTCCCCCCCTAAATATAAACATCATGAAGATAAAGTTCACAAGCTTTGAGCTTTTCATACCCCATTTTAGCCCTAATACTGCATGTTTCAAAACTATTTTTTAAGAGAGTTTTATGCAGAGCAAAAATGTTGTTTATATATGTTGGTATTAAGTTGTAGTGCAGCAATGACACTGTCAGACTATTCCTGTTCTCTTATATTAATTGAATGCAACATAATTTAGTGCAAGGGTTTTCAATGAGAAAAAAGGTACAATCTTACCCAATGCAAAATTGTAGCCTTATTACACAGAGGACTATGTTCACATGATTGCTAGCAAAAAGCATCTATGCAATTTTTTTCTTTTCTCTGTCCCACCCTAAAATGTTTTATATTAATACAAATACTAATACAAAATATCTGATTTTGATAAATCCTTCTTATGGAAATTTTTAGAACAGATTGCCAATCTCATTGTATTCCATAGACAGTGGATGCACAACTAACCTAAGTCTTAGTAAAATTGATGGTAATTCATTTCAACCTGCTAATAATGCCAGAGTTCTCATGATGTTAGGTTGAAGGGATAAAAAGTTGCCTTAAAATAAAATAAATTATGAAAATTCAGATAATTGTGGCTATATTATTAAAGTTGATCAGTTCATTTTTCCCCACTGTACTCTAAAGACGTGTGCATATGTAAGAATATACGTATTTTCCGGAGTATAAGACACACTTTTTCCACCCCCAAAAGTGGGTGGAAATGTCTGTGTATCTTATACAGCAAATGTTCCCAAAGCCTCGCCCACCTGCCAGCCCCCACCCTTTGGCCTCTGCCCCCTCCCCACAATATACCTCCTTGCAGCAAACAGTCTGTTTCAGTTTCAGTCTGATTAGCAGAAGCAGCTGATTGTTGGTTGGATCGGCCTCCTGACAATCAGCTGTTTTAGGTTGCAGGGATTGCTATCACCTATTGCTGCATCCGTGCGCCCCGTTTTTGGCCTCCGCTTGCCCCATTTTCTGCCCATTCCAATCCCCGCCGCCTAGAATGGGTAAAAAATGGGGCGTGTGGAGGCTGAAAATGGGATGTGGAGGTCAAAAATGGGGTGAGCGGAGGCGGCAATAGGTTATGGCAATCCCTGCTGCTGGAAACAGCTGACTGTTGGGAGGCCGATCCAACCAACAATCAGCTGCTTGTGCTAATCAGGCTGAAATAATACTGAAACTGACATAGGCTGTTTGCTGCAAGGAGGCAAATTGCTGGGAGGCAGAGGCAGATGTTCTTGTTTTCCTCCCCTAAAGCTAGGTGTGTCTTATACTTTGGGGAGTCTTATACTCCAAAAAATATGGTATATGCCACCAAGTGTTTCTCACATATTTATAGTCATTTATAACACCTACCGAAATTGGCTAAAAAGAGAAAATGATATTCTATTTGGTTTATTATATTCCCCTCTGAAAGCTGGGCCTGACCTTCAGAATCAGTATAAAACTGCTAGCAATTATTATAAAGAATGAATAAATGTCCATAAAGTACAATGGATGTACTGCAGAGGAATTGTGGTAAACAAAATGCCCTTAATGAAGGAGAAAACTAGAAGGAAAGGGTTTTGAAGTTTTTCATTTAAATACTGAAGTGTAACAAATTAAATTAAAAACTGTGAACCATCTAACCCACTGTCATGTTTTGTCTGTTTCCATATTGGGCATTATATACAGTAGAACTACAATAAATTGAGAACAGAAAGTTGATTCATGAAGGAATCAGGAGAGAAAGGTAACAAATACCAAATTAAAATATAGTGTAGTATAATAAAGTTTCAAATAAGCTAAGCACAGACATCATTTTAAGTACTAAGAATGGTAGAAGATTTTGCATGTAATTCCAGGCAAATTATAGTTCTTCATGACCAATTTAAAAGTAGAAACTTCTGGTTTCCATTTTGATATCCAAAAGAAGGAAAATAGGGGAGAAGCTCATCATGATTTGTTCATAATAGTAGGAAGCTATTGTTTTCATATGAACCAGCCCAATAATTATATTATTATGTATAAAACCTATATCAAAAAATAGTATAGCATGTTAATTAGAACAGCTAGGTAATAGGTTGTAGACTACTAAAATAACATCAGCTATGCAGATGTACTTTGGAATAATCTGTTTTAGGTGTATTAAAGAAAGCCAAGATCCATATATATTGGAGGATTTCTTTTTTCTCCTTTAATTATCCATCACTCCCTTAAGTCGTAGCATATAATTTGAAAAGTGATTTAATTAAAAGGAACTTATTGGGAAAAGCGAGAATGCTTGTTTGCCCAAATTTTAAAATTAATTTAAAATGCAGTTGGATTAATCAGAAGTTAGGAAATTATTCTCAAGGACATACATGCACACATACATGACTGCATTTTAAAATACATGTTAGGATTTATGACTATTATTGCCATATGAACTGCAAACTACAATCCTTCTGTATTAAAGAAAATAAAAAGGAAGATGCAAAAGATATAATAGAAATAAAATAGTTTGACAATTAATATTTATTTATTTATTATTTATTTTAATGTATTAAAATAAAAACAATTTTATTTATATTTCATGGACTATTTAACTAAGATTCTAAGATGTAAAAATTATATTTGTCTTATCATAAAAGTTATTAGATTTTAATAGATTATAGAAGATTGATTACAGAGTTAACAATAAAAAAGGTACTTCAAATGCCTGCAAAGTAGAATGTCAATGTTTCATACCATATGTCCTTCAGCGCGGGCTTTGTTTTGCATGGCTTCTCGCTTCCGTTGCCAGAATTCTTCAACTTGTTTAGCTCTTTCTGCAGCTACCCATCCTTTTTGCCTGAGTACAATATGAAAGTTGAATGTATTAATACATCTTAATATATCTAAAAAAAAAAAAAAGAGTTTTATGTATGTGTGCTGCCTTGAGTTACTTATAAAAATAATAAAGACACAATAATAGAATTCCAATAAACTATTTTCACATGAAATATGAAACTTAACATTAAACTCTATTTATATGAGGAAGTTACAAATATATGGAAGGAAGTCACTGTGATTGTTAACTGGTTCCATTCAAGTTGGGCTGCTACTTGTTAAGTGCTGTCCTTTATAACTTCTTTTCCTTTCTTTCTTCCCTGTCATCTTCTCCCTCCCCTTTTTACCCCTACTTCTCTACTTCTAATTCTCTCTTCTGCATTTCCCTCTTTTGTTGCTTTCTGATTTTATACTTATTTTTCACTATTTTTGGGGGGGAGTTGTTTTTCCCAATCTTAAACTTTCCATTCTCTTTCCCCCCTTTTCTTTTTTCCCCCGACCTAAGATTACTTGTTCATTAAAGATGGCTTCTTCTTTGTCCCAATCTTCTAGTTCTGCAGGCATTTCTTGTTGTTTCTCATAGTTCCAAATCTCCATTTCTAAGAACTGAAATACGAAGCCAAAAGAACCTCTCCCTTCTTGTGCATCTTCTTTGTACTTTTTAAGTTCCATTTTCAGTTCTTCTAAAAGTGGAGCCATTTTAAACAGTTTTAAACAACCACCCGACTGATTTTACTCATTCAAATACAATAACCAAAAATCCAGAGTTCATCAAGTAATCCAAATAGTCCCAAGCTGTTTCTTCTTATTTCTTTTTCCACTTTCTCTTCCTGGGGTTTTTGTTGCGATGTTTCAGTGAAAATGTATCTTTTGGAAGTCTTGTTGAGATTTTGCTGCAAGTTCTTTTTAATTCCAGGCAGTCTCCTCCCTTCCAGATCCTGCCGTTTTATTCTTTTTCTCTCCTTTCCTGTTTTCAAAAGCTTTTTATTATCCAGAAATCTTTATTATCCCTTTGACTTTTTATTTTCAGCATTAAATGCCTATTAATGTCAAAGTGGATTTTTTTCCAATTTCTTGCTTAAATCTCTTAGCTTTCTTAGCTTTCAGTATAGGAAAAGGAGAAAAAAAAACCAAATCTTTTCCCTTTTCTCTCTCCTTCGCAGCTTAGAAATCTTAGGGAACAATGTTATTGTTTTTTTTAATAGTTTCAATTCCAGGGTACCTTATTTGTTGCTTTTGCTGTTTGACCCGGTCAACCAAAACTTTCTCTTCTTATATTCCTCCTGCACATTCTTTTCTGGTTGAGTTCTTCTTTGTGGTGGCCATTTCTGACCACCGCTACAACCACCTTCGGGAAAGGGAGTAATGGCCAGCTAGGGAGGAGAGATGCGGCTCTCCTCAACCCTGCAGGCAGTCTCCCCCTTCTTCACCACCTCTACGGGGTGGCTTAGCCCCGAAACCAGCCGGCTCGGGGCGCTCCAGCGGCGAGCACGGATCAAAACCTCGCAGAGACGAGGCTTAAGTTTGTTGCTGAAGAAGCTCAAACCGGAAGTACCGTGGTGCTGATTGTTGTTGTTCTTGTATTTGATGTTGCATTGCTTATTAACTTGCATAATTTTCAGCACAAGATATAGCACACCTATGTTTTAACAGTGAGAACAATTAACCAGTGGAACAATTTGCCTTCAGAAAGTTTTTCCTTAAGTTTCTCCTTAATTCCAGGTTGCTTCTCTCCTTGATGTTTTGGAAAATAAGTTGACCCCTTCCTCTTTGTGGCAACCTCTCAAATACTGGAATATTGCTATCTAAAGTATATCCCTCCTAATCTTTCTTTTCTAGCCAGACCCGAATCCTTCAATCACTCTTTGTATGTTTTTGTCTCCAGGCCTTTAATCATGTTAGTTGCCCTTCTTTGCACTTTTTCCAAAATCTCAACATCTTTTTTATAATTTGGTGACCAAAACTGTATTTCAGGTATGGCCTTACTATGGCTTTATAAAGCGGTACTAATATTTCACCTGATTTTGATTCTATGCCTCTATACAACCAAGGATTGTACAGGTGAAACTCGAAAAATTAGAATATCGTGCAAAAGTTCATTTATTTCAGTAATGCAACTTAAAAGGTGAACCTAATATATGAGATAGACTCATTACATGCAAAGCAAGATAGTTCAAGCCGTGATGTGTCATAATTATGATGATTATGGCTTACAGCTCATGAAAACCCCAAATCCACAATCTCAGAAAATTAGAATATTACATGCAATCAATAAAACAAGGATTGTACATAGAACAATATCGGACCTCGGAAAAGTATAAGCATGCATATGTACTCAGTACTTGGTTTGGGCCCCTTTTACAGCAATTACTACCTCAATGAGGCATGGCATAGAAGCTATCAGCCTGTGGCACTGCTGAGGTATTATGGAAGACCAGGATGCTTCAATAGCAGCCTTCAGCTCTTCTGCATTGTTCAGTCTCATGTCTCTCATCTTTCTCTTGGCAATGCCCCATAGATTCTCTATGGGGTTCAGGTCAGGCGAGTTTGCTGGCCAATCAAGCACAGTAATCCCACGGTCATTGAACCAGGTTTTGGTGCTTTTGGCAGTGTGGGCAGGTGCCAAGTCCTGCTGGAAAATGAAGTCATTATCCCCATAAAACTCGTCTGCGGGAGGAAGCTTGAAGTGCTCCAAAATCTCCTGGTAGACGGCTGCGTTGACCCTGGACGTAATGAAGCACAGTAGACCAACACCAGCAGATGATATGGCTCCCCAAATCAACATAGACTGTGGAAACTTCACACTGGACTTCAAACACCTTGCAGTGTGTGCCTCTCCATTCTTCCTCCAGACTCTGGATCCTTGGTTTCCAAATGAGATGCAAAAGTTGCTCTCATCAGAAAAGAGGACTTTGGACCACTGAGCAACAGACCAGTTCTGTTTTTCTTTAGCCCAGGTAAGACGCTTCTGATGTTGTTTGCTGTTCAGGAGCAGCTTGACAAGAGGGATACGACATTTGAAGCCCATGTCCAGGATCCATCTGTGTGTGGTGGCTCTTGATGCACTGACTCCAGCCTCAGTCCACTCCTTGTGAAAGTCCCTTTTGAATGGCCTTTTCCTGACAATCCTCTCCAGGCTGCGGTCATCCCCGCTGCTTGTGCATCTTTTTCTTCCACACTTTCCCCTTCTACATAACTTTCTATTAATGTGCTTTGATATAGCACTTTGGGAACATCCAACTTATTTTCCAATTCCTTTTGAGGCTTTCCCTCCTTATGGAGGGTGTCAATGATGGTTTTCTGCACAACTGTCAGGTCAGCAGTCTTTCCCATGATTGTGATTCCTACTGAACCAGACTGAGAGACCATTTAAAGGCGCAGGAACCCTTTGCAGGTGTTATGGCTTAATTAGCTGATTAGAGTGGGACACTTTGAGCCTAGAATATTGAACCTTTTCACAATATTCTAATTTTCTGAGATTGTGGATTTGGGGTTTTCATGAGCTGTAAGCCATAATCATTTCAATTATGACACATCACGGCTTGAACTATCCTGCTTTGCATGTAATGAGTCTATCTCATATATTAGGTTCACCTTTTAAGTTGCATTATTGAAATTGCACGATATTCTAATTTTTCAAGTTTCACCTGTATTAGCTTGTTAGACTACTGCCGCACTGTTGGCTCATATTTAAGCCTAGGACTCCAAGGTCCCTTTCACAGTTAACTGTTTTGGAGGCAGGTTTCATCTAATCTGAACTTGTACCTTTGATTTTTCCTGCCTACCTGTAAAACCTTACTTTTCTCCATATTAAATTTCATTTTGTGGGATAGAGCCCATTGCTTAAGTCTATGAAGATCTTTTTTGGATCCTGAGCTTGTCTTCTGGGGTGTTGACTATTCCTGCCAAATTAATGTCATCTGCAAATTTCATGAGTTTCCCTTCTATTCCCTCATCTAAGGCATTTATGATGATATTGAAGAGTACTGGGCCTAAAATGGAACCTTGTGGTACCCCACTGCTTCCTTCCCTCCAGGTAGATATAGCACCATTTGCGGATTACTTGTTGTGTAGTTTGTCAAATCCATCTGATGATGATGCTGTCTGTCCCACATTTTTCTAGCTTGCCAAGGAGTAGCTTCTGGTATACTTTGTCGAATGCCTTGCTGAAGTTTGAGTATACATACAGTATACTCAGCATTTCACTGATCTACTAATTTAGTCACTTTGTCAAAGAATCAAGTAAGATTGGTTTGGCATGATCTATTTTTAACAAACCCATGGTGACTTTTAGTTATAACTTTTATTTGTTTCTAGATGTTTGCAGGTCTGTTTTATTATTATGTTAGGGTATGTATATGAGTATATTCCCAGGTGTTTATGTTAAGTTGATTGATCTGTAATTTTCTGGATCTGTTTCCCCCCCCCCCACTTTTTTGAAGATGGAAAACATACAGCTCTTTTCTAATCCTCAGGTAACTCCCCGGTGTTCCAGGATTTTTGAAAGATATGGTTCGGAGGTAACAGATTCTTTGCTAGTTCTTTTCTTCAGAACTATGAGATGTAATCCACCAGGTCTTGGTGATTTATATTCATCAAGCTCAGATAGGTATCCTCTAATCATTTTCTTGCTTATTTTTATTTCTAGTCTGCCTTTTACAGTTATGTTTTTGGTAGGTTGGACTACAGGGGCTGTGCTGGTCCTGCTCTGTGGCTGTGCTGTGCTGGAAGAAGTGGGCCAGTGGCCATGCGGGGTCTTACTGGACGGGGCTGCTGAAGCCATCACCACGAGGCAAGGCAGGTGGATGGATGGCCTGGCTATGGGGGCCTGAGGTAAGCCAGTGGGGGGGGGGGAGCATGTGGCAGCTCCACCCCACTGCCTCACGGCAGTAGTACTCAAAAGAAACAAGACATCCTCTTAAAATAAGCCCTAGTACTTATTTCAGAGCCCACAAGAAAATGACCCGGTCTTATTTTCTGAGAAACATGATAGTTATGTGTCCCTCTTCCCATTTTTTGTACTTGTCCCTTTTGTTTTTAGTTTATCAGAGAGATTGTTGTGCTATCATGCTGGTTTCTTCTTGGATTTCTTGTTTTTCAGTGGTATTGTGGTAGACTGTGCTTTTGCCATGCTATTTGAGTTGTTTTTGTCTTTAGGAAATTTTATTCATGGAATTTTTCTTAGGCTCTGAGTTCATTAAAATAAGCTCTGTTGAAGTTTAAGACATTGGCTGGATTATGTTCTATTGCTTTTTTCTGCATTATATTGAATTTCATTATGACATGGTCACTCTTGCCCAAAGTTCCGGCAACTTTAACTCCCTCTATTGTTTAGTAAGAACTAGGTCCAGTATAGATTTTCCTTTAGTTTCTTCTTTTACCTTTTGGATGAAAAAGTTATCAGCTAGTTTGGTTATGTAACTGTTTGATCTCCCACTTGCTGCAGAGTTTGTCTTCCAGTTGATATCAGGGTAGTTAAAGTCTTCATTATTACTGTGGTATATTTCCTATATACATTTGTTAACTATTTAGCAAAAAGTTCATCTATTTCTTCTACTTGGTTGGGTGGGCTGTAGTATACACCTATAGCAATGTCATTCTTTTTAAAAAATTTATATTGACCCATATTCTAGGACATTTTCATCCTTGGTTTTGTGGATATCTGTAGAGATGTAGTAATCTTTAAATATATTGCAACTCCACATCCTCTTTTGTTAGGTCTATTTCTTTTGAATAGTTTGTATCCTTTCATCAGTACATTCCAGTCTTGAGTTTCAACTCACCATGTTTCAGTAATGGCAAATATATCATGTTTATCTTCATGTACTAGTACTTCCAATTCGCCCTGTTTGTTCCCTAAACTTTTGAGCATTCATGTATAGGCATTTGAATCCTTTATGGGTCTTGAGTATGTTTCTTATATCTCCAACTTTGTACCTGGATTTTCCATCCTTTCCATCACTCTCTACTTTAGGTGTTTTTCCTTCTTTTCTTCCTCTTCTTTCTCTTTACATCCTACCTCCTTACATGATTAGTTATTTAGTGGTTTTTGTCTGCAATTAGGTTCCACAGGTCTTAAAGATTTCCCCCTTCTTCAGTTTTAGTTTAAAGCCCATCGGATAATATGAGCAAGTCATTTTCTGAATATATTCTTTCTAGTTCTTGTGGAGTTGACCCCATTCCTTGCCAGCAGCTCTTCATGTAGGTAATGCAGACCATGGTTTAGGAAACTGAAGTTTTCTTGATGACACCAGTTTTTAAGCCAGTGGTTCATTTTTAAAATCCTTTGCTCCCTCATTGGATGTTAGCTTTTTGTTTGAAGTATAGATGAAAACACCACTTGAGCTAATTCTTTGATTTTTTTTCTCTGTTTGTAATATCATATTGTTTTTAGATTCATTGTGTCATTGGTCCCCACATGTAGTAGAAGAGAGAGGTAGTAATCCATGGAATTGTTTATTTTAGTAAGGTTCTCATTTACACCTTTGATTTTTATTCCAGGGAGACAATATACCTCCCTAGATTGACTGTCCGGTCTGCAGACTATTGTTTCTGTTCCCCAAATAATTGAATCTCCAATCACCAATAATTGCCTTTTTTTCCTAGGGAAGTCTGGGATACTTTTCTTCCTGTCATAGGAATGCTCGGTTGTGTCTCTGCATATTTTCTTCCAGGGAAAGGCTATGAAAGCAATTGTTCAGTTCCAGAGTGGGTTCACTGGTGTGGGCTAGGGTAGATAGTAGGGGCTTTGCCCAAATTATTTTCAGTCTTTCATTGAAACACTTGAAGTATGATTTTACCAATATAAACAGGAGGGGGGGAGAAAAATAAAAAAAAAAGCCCAATGTTATCATGGCCTTCAAAACTAAGAATAATCCAATATATCCTAATATTTTATTTTAAAATGATATTTAAACTACAGGTAGTCTTTGACTTACAATAGTTTGCTTAGTGACCATTCAAAGTTACAATGACACTTATGACCATTTTTCATGCTTATGACTGTTGCAGCATTCCCATGGTCATGTGATTTACATTCAGATGCTTGACAACCAACTCACATTTATGACGGTTGCAGTGTCCTAGAGTCATATGATCACCTTTTTCAACCTTCTGACAAGCAAAGTTAATGGGGAAACCAGCTTCACTTAACAACCGTATTACTGATTTAACTACAGCGATTTGCTTAACAAATGTGGCAAGAAAAGTTGTAAAATGGGGCAAAACTCACACAACAAATTTCTCGTTTAGCAACATAAATTTTAGACTCAACGGTGGTTGTAAATTGAGGACTATCTGTAGTTAAGAAAGTGTTTGATGATACTTAGGTTTTAGTTCCCAGAATGATTTCTAATGCAATATAAAATAATGCAGGACAATTTAGACTTATCAGATCATTGCATTTTGTACACCCAGAGAACAAAAAGTCCCAAATGACCTCTTAGCCAGGCCTACCCAGCCACAAAACCCTTCTCTCTTCCCCACTCTCTATATATATCTCTCCCCCTCTCCCCTCCCTCTGTATCTCTCTTCCCCTTTCTGCCTCTCTTCCCCTTTCTGTATCTCTCTCTCCCCCTCTCTCCCCCTCCCTCTCCCACTTCTCTCTCTCTCTGTATCTCTCTCCCTCTCTCTCTGTATCTCTCTCCCTCTCTCTCTGTATCTCTCTCCCCCCTCTCCCTATATTTCCCTCTCTCTCCCCTCTCTCGGAAAGCCAAGACTGGGGCAAGCCAGCAAGGTCTCCTTGGGGCTCTTCGCTACTCCTTTTATTTCTTCTTTTTGGAAGTCCAGGCTGGCTGAGGAACGAGTACAAGCAGCAGCAGCAGCTTCCCTCCTCCTCCTCCCGTGACCGCTTGGCTGGCTGTGGCGGAGCGAGGAGGGTGCGCAGGTGCTGGGAGACCCTCCTCAAGCGAGAGGCTGAGCTCGTTCAAAGTGCAGCAAAGGTGTGCACGGGGTGGCCGGGCTCTCGCTTGAGGATCTCCTCATGTGTACACATCCTCCCTCCCCCACCACAGCCAGCCAGGGGGCGGCAAGGGGGAGGAGGAGGAAAGCTCCGCCATGGCTTGCACTCATTCCTCAGCCAGCCCGGATTTCAAAAAAGAAGAAATAAAACAGTAGTGAAGACCCCCAAGGAGAGCTTATTGGCTTGGCCCAGCCTTGGCTTTCCGAGAGAAAAAAGAGAGAGAGATACAGAAGAGATACAGAGAGAAGGGGAGACTGGCTGATGGGGGAGTGACTTTGGGGATGGTGTTCCGGCTTTCTCTGAGCCTGGGGTGGGCGTGCGAAGTTCAGTGGGGCCAACCCCCATTTCCTGCTGCCCTAAGCTTCTTAAAGCCACGGCTTGGCGTTGTGGGCCCGTCCCCTTTTCTCTCGTCCCGTCCTCCCAGATCCTATTCCCGCCATGCAAGCCCTCATGTTAGCGAGGCCGGCATTGGTCATGGCTGGGTTGGGCCAGTGTCTCGGGGCGGAGAGCAGGTTGCGTGTTTCTCCAAGCGACTGAGGCACGCCCAGCACAAACAAGGGCCAGAAGAAGCTCCAACAAGAGTGAGGCACCGGAGAATCAGCCCTGGCTGCTTCTCCATCTTGCTACAACATCCAATGTTGCCATCCAATGTTGGCAATGTTGAGCAGCACTTAAAATTCATCACATAATCACCAGTCATATAAGCTATGTTTAATGAACATCTTTACCATATTAGAGAAATTGGTAACTTGATATAGTCTTCCACATACTAACCTTTTGTGTTCCTCTACACCTATCAAATGCACCTATCAATTCTTTTATATTGTTTTTCGATATACTTTGTTTTTAATTCATGTATCTTTTATATCTTCTAGCTTTTTATAATTTTTTATATATTTATTTTTACTCTGATCTATCCTCTGTGCTTTTTCAATGACCGTAGTCCACCTGTTTATGCTGTTTTATGATCACAATAAAGATTTGATAGGAGGCTGCCCAGCTGAACATAATTCTGTGTGGCTTCACAAAATTAAAAGAATAATAACGTTGAAATGTAATGTAAAAAAATGTAGTTTAATGGGTGAAATAGAGCATCATGTCTTTAGAAGCAATGCATGAAGCATGAATAATTAATGTACTTCTTTCAGGTATCCCTTTGAGCACCCATGTCTGTGATTCTCAGTACATTAAGTGTTCCTTCATTTACACACACAGGATATGTATCATTACTCAACCTGTTTGCATTGGCTTGTCTAGAGACCTCCTCCAATCTTTTCATTCCTTTCTTAATAGCATCTGCATCAGATGAATGATGGTAAGCTGCAGGCCCTTTATGAATTCCTGCATGAATTCCACGTGGAGCTCCTCTGTAGATAAATATACACAGTAATTTTCAATATCGTAGGCCAGAATTACATATTATGATTTTTTTAATGAAGGTAGACATACCTTTGAATAGGCTGTACACAAAACCTTTCATTCAACTTTACATCTTTTCCTTCTATTTTAAGATTTTCTTTTTGTTGCTGTATCTGATCAAAAATAGCATGGTAGTGTTCATATGGCCCTCGATCAGGAACAGGTAAAGGCATAATAGCTCCTCCCCCACCAAAATACTGAGCCTATGAAGGTAAAAAGTAGTTCTGGTTTGTTCCTCTTAACATTTGTAATAACTAGAAAAAGTAATCTCATATAGAAAGGTAGGAGATCCCAACCTTGATTTCACTACTTCCACTTATGCTGAGAACATTTCTCCATCCTTGCTCTCTGGCTCTGTTTATTCTTTCCATCTGGAGAAGAGAAGGAAAAATTAAAACTAGACTTTGGAATCCAGTGGAAGTTCTGAAAACTGAACTTCCTGATTAATGTTTAAAGTCCAACATTTTACCCTTTCTTTTTCAAGTCTTCTCATTTGCTCAACCTTCATATAACTGATCTAAAATTAAGGATGAAAATGTTTTTAATTAGCAGCAATTTAACTTATTTAATATCCACAATTAATTATAAGAATGTTGCTGATTCCTACAATCTGTCAACAACCAAAAAGAAAAACAGAAATAGCAAAGCCTTCAATTTACCTGCTCACGCTGTTGTTTTTCTTCTAGTCTTTTCTTTTTAACTGCTTCCTGAAAAATGGAAACTGATTTAAAGTATGAATTATCATATTCTGATTAGGATAGTAATGACTCAATGGCACAAAGGTGTATTCTCATTTATAAATTGGAAATATTCTATTGTAAGGAAATGAGGAGGAAAGATTTCAAGATTTTTATTTATTGCTTTTAAAAGCTTCTAGCCTAATTTCTTATTTCCTTGTCTATATACCTCAAACATTTTCCTCCTTTCGTCTAGTACTTTCCCTTTCTTCAGTGGAGGTGGAAGGCCCTAAATAAAAAGTGAAACTGCAAATTAGCAAGAACTTACATATTGCATATTGAGAATGTGAAATAAATAATTTAAAATTAAACTTTACAATTATTGCTGTGGGCCCGGTGCATATCTATGAATAAATAGACTTTTCACAGATAAATTAGTACAGGCTTATAGTTTACAAAGTCATTTTTATGTTTAGGGTTATGGTTACTAATAATAATGCTTTATTATTTTAAAGTTACTTTAAATAGTGACTTATTTTTTTTCTCAATTATCTGTTAAATGTAACCAAAAAAGATGGAAAGGAGTAATTTCCAATTAAATATTAGCAATTACTCTCTCAGATGATATGTAGGAACATAGGTGGTCTTTGACCTACAACCAATTGCTTAGAAACCATTCAAATTTATGACAGACCTCTGCAGAGCAACTTACAACCTGGACCTGAAGTTTCAATAGCTGGACTCCCCCCAGTGGCATGCCACATTTTGGGACTTGGTAACCAGACTGTATTTATGGCCATTTGCAACATCCTGCAGTCACACAATTTGTTTTCTGTGTAGAAAACTTTTTTACTTCCAGTTTTTTGCAAAAAATACCCATTGTGGAAATGGATTTGCTTAACAACCATAACAGCCTGCACATGGTTAAATTGGGCATGGTAATGTGGTGACACCGCCCCCCAACAACCGGTATGACTTATAACTGAAATTCCGGGCTTAATTTTAGTCATGTTAACGACTACTCATTCTTGCATTTTTAATACTAGCCAATAAATCTTATGAAATTAGTAGCTTGCTTTACTAAGCAATATTTGTTTAAGACCATATTTTACAGTTTACAGAGGTTTTTTTTTTTAAATGAATGGTTCTATCTTGTCTTTTTAAAAAAATGGTTATAAGAGCCATGACATTTTTCTAAAAATCAGTTAAATAAAGGAGATTACCAAAGGATTGCAAAAATCAGCACTGAAACTATGCTACAAGTTAACACAAAAGAAAATACAGTATGTCTGAATATATAGAATATATAGAAAGTATTATTAATATCATATTCTATTTCCATATGAATGGAAACAGAATTGTAAAAATCCTACTGATATATAGAAAATGTAAGCTCTCATTTCAGAATAACCATGGTATATATTCACTATTGAAAGCCTCAGGCACAAATCTTTTCTAAAATCATTTATACCACATAACAGCCAAACATGTAAAAACAATTCTCAAAGACTGGGGCTCAACACAATTCTCCAGATTGGGGCTCGACACAATTATACAACCTAAAACACCCAATCAAAAGTAACAGCTGATCTGTTCAAAAGCTGGGGGATTAAAACATGTATATGAGATTAGACAAAAAATGTAACTGATGATATCTAAGGGCCTTAAAGAAGATGCCAACCCAGACAGGTCTAGAGTTAACTCATTTGCATTTTGCATATAGACCAAATCTAACCTAGAAATTTAAACATAGTAATGTGTAATACAATGACTTTATTTCAAAAGTTGCCTCTTCTCCAAGGAGATTCATCAACCTGCACACTCTTTTATCCACACATTTTCAACCTTTTATCAATCAGATGAGTATACTACTCTAAAAATAAATGACATGTCCAAGCTTATAACTAAGTGGCAACTGAATTTTATCCTTCTCAACCTTAATGTGATAGTTAACTGTTAGTCAATTAAGTATCAATGTCCTACTTTGAATAGAGAGGTATGAGGTCCAACAGTGAACATGTAACATAATGTTGCATATATTGCCATAATTATTTATTTATTTATTTATTGAATTTATATTGCTGCATATTTGCTCATGGCAACTCAAGGCGGCTTACAGAATATAAAACCAAATTTAAAACAATAAAAACTAACAAAAAAATCAAATAAACTAATATAGTACAATATAATAAAATCACCCCTCCAGTGACAGATCACATGAGCCATTTAATGGGCTCCATCCCGCTTTGGGTTCCCCAGACCTGCTTGCAAAACCAGGTCTTCAGCGCCTTCCGGAAGAGCATTAGAGTGGGAGCCGTTCTAATCTCTGGGGGAATGATGTTCCAGAGAGAGGGAGCCACCATGATGGAGAAGGCCCTTCTTCTGGGCCCCACCAGGGGTATCTCCCTTGGGGATGGGACCTGCAATATTCCCCGCCTCCCTGCTCTGATGGGTTGGGTAGATGTGACCGGCAAAAGATGGTCTCTCAGATAACCTGGTCCCAAGCCATGAAGGTCTTTAAAGGTGACAACTAGCACATGTAATATATAATGTCACAATATATTCAGGAAGACCCACTAAACTGCATTATTTTGCAGTTTTAGAAGTTAATCACTTGGTTCCAATTAACCAGAACCTATTGCTTTTAGATATTATGTATTTTAGATTTTTCAGGAATATTTACTGGCAGGATTCTGAATTACTGCTATTTTAAATAAGACATATGAAAAAGACACTAATATAAAACTTCAGCACTGCTCTACTTCATAGCTGTTTTAACCATTGATCTACATATACTGTGTTTCCCTGAAAATAACACCAAACCAGAAAATAAGCCCTAGCATTATTCTGGATGCTCACAATATAAGCCCTACCCCAAAAATTAAGCCCCAGTTAAGATCGTCAGCCAGACAGATGCATTTTAGTATCATATTTCCTCCCCCAATAAGACCTAACCAGAAAATAAGCCCCAACGCATCTGTTGGATCAAAAATTAATATAAGACTCCCATCTTATTTTCGGGGAAACACGGTATCTGCATGTATTCATATACATTTAGTCAAATATGATACATATTTCATCTACAATAGTAGACAAATAAAAGTCAGTGGAAATATATGTTACATATTTTGAATCAGCATTCATATCAAACTATGTACAAAAACTAGTTATATACTATGTTTCAATTCCTGTTAGGGAATTTGCAGGTGAAATTGACTCTGAAAAGTGCAATATAAAACACTTACAGTAATAAATGTATCCTTTTCCTATCCCCAAAGACTGAAAATACTTTTATTATTAAATAGGCTCTCACCTGTTTACATTTAGTTATAGGCTTCTCACATAACTTCTTAGCTGAATCCCCAGATTTCTTAAGAATTAAAGGCACTCCATATTTAGCAGCAGGTTTGGTAATTTTGTGAGCAGGTGCAGCAGAAGCTAAGTTTTGTCCTTGGGCTGGTCTCTTTGCTATGCAAGACAAAATAACAATGCCAACTCTTTGCACAAAATTAGATAGATAAAATATTGCTCATAGTAAAACAATATTGAGAGGAATATTCAGAAAACATTCTTTAGCCTAAACTTATACAATAAATCCCACTGATTTTCATATGCTTCAGAGGTATGCACAAAACTGAAATGTTTAAATGCATGCTGGAATCAGGGACAAACTACACAATTTCTTACTTTGACAAATAATGGGAAATTATTTATAATTTGAAACTCCATAATGTACAAAAAGCAAAGATTAATATATGCCTTACAAAAAGAATCACTGAACAAATCTAGCATGAAATGTTGAATTGCAATTATTTTAATAACATACTATAATAACATACAATTAACCAATAAAAGCAAGTTTTATTTTAAGGTCATAAAATAGCTTGATAATGAAAGTTACTAAATCATCTCAAGAACAAAAGTGTGGCCAATAATAGCTTCTCTTATACAGAGATTATCCAGAATCATTCTTAACCATGTACGATAAATAAAATATTTCATGTACACAAAGCCATTGTTATGGTAATTGCTCAAAGATCAGCCATACAAAGATTTATTTATTGGTTGGTTATATATTTAGCTAGAATTACTAGTTTATAAATTACCTGGCCCAGCATGAGGTCCAAACTTCTGAAACACTTTATGGCTGAATTCCTCTGCAATAAGCTAAAAGAACATGATTTTGAATAAAATACATGCAGTTAAAGTTAATTACAAAAATAAAACATTTTATACCTGCATTCATGATAGAAAAATTATTAAGAATACTAATATTAATAAGCATTTATTTAGTATCACATTTTGACAGACGCCATCATTTAATTGTGTAATTGGGAAGAATCAGATTCAGGTCTACCTTCAGCCTACATAAACACTGAATAATTTTGGATAGTCACTAATTCCCAACTCACTCTACCTCTTAAACTTGTGTCTGTGAAGAAAAATGAGCTGAATGAAATGTTATTCTATGCCACCCTATATTCTGGACAAAATATAAACTTAATATATGAATTATAAAGCTTTAAACCATGAAAGAGCCCACAATCTGATTCAAAGATGATTATTTCTATAAAATCCAGAATATTTCGGCAGTAATTCTATACATGCAAACTTGCCATACTGATATTTAATAAGAACTCCATTTGTATTTTGAATATATTGAGTTTTGAACTGGACTTAAATTATTCCCAAATTTGCCACATCAGCTGTAACTCTCAGGATGCCACTAGCTTAATAGTAATTCAGCATATTCCGCAGTTAGTTAGTATTATTAAACCAAGTTCAGTTTTTGGTGATTGTATGGCTAATATTTTGACAGCTTGATGGTCATAGTTCTCTGAGGAAATTCTAATAATCTTAAATCCCATTTATTATATTAATTTTCTTTCCCTTTTTCTACTTTCCTCCACATGCCAAGCATAGGTTTTTCTAATCCTAAACCTGCTGATCTCATATGCCTAAAATATCCAAGCTTCTGCTTGCTGGTCATCAACAGTTTTTATTTAGTCCAAGACTAGCTGATTCTTCTTCAAGTCCACAGTTCTCTCAATATGCCCTTTTCTCACTCCTTCTCAAGATCTAGTTTTCTTAGTTGTACATCATCTACTTCTTGTGCCATATCCATCATTGGATGTTGGCAATCATGTTGGCGATCCTATTTTTATCAACAGCTGCATTAAAAAGTGCTGCTGAGTTTTGTCTAAATCAGTCCCTTAGATTTTGAAGCCATGATGTTCTTCTTCTCATTTGCTTTCAATATTTTTCTAGAGCAGGGGTCACCAACCTTTTGGACCACCAAACTCATAATTTTAAATCCCGTGGACCACTAATATGAATTTTGACTGACAGTGGCTTGCTGACATTTTCCCAGGGTCTCTGCAGAAAGCAGCAGAGATCCTGGGAAAACCCCCCAAAAAGTCTGCAGGAAAATTCCCAACCCCATTTTCCTACCGGTTAATCATTCTTTATTTGGGATCGCAGGATACTATCTCTAGCTCTGTTCTCAGGGGGAGAGAGGGAGAGAGAGAGAGAGACCTTTGGCTTCATGCAAGGAAAGCAGCAGAAGCAGCAGAAGTCTTTCTCTCCCCCCAAACTCTGCCAGAAATGAGTCTTTGCCAGTGCAGCCTCTTGGAGCAGGATGCCTTACAGGATCCTAAAGATTCATTTCTGACAGTTTGGGGGAGAGAAAGAAAGACTTCTGCTGCTTTCCTTGCGTGCAGCCAGAATCATAAGAAAGAAGAAGAAGCAGCTCGGTGGCCAGGCCAGGCGCAAGTTCCCCCCTTCCGACCTTTCCCCTCTCCCCTCACTATCTTGTGTTGTTCGCAATGTAAGTGACGCAAGCCTTGTATTCCCACGGGCCATGTGGGCGGTGTAGCCTTGTGTTCCCACGCAGCCTGGATTACTTACTTTGGGGGGGACATTTCTCTGTGGGCCAGCAAAATTTTCTCACAGACCACCAGTGGTCCCTGGCCCACTGGTTGGCAACCACTGCCCTTAGAGGATTAAGTGAAGCATGCCATATTTTTCTGGGTGTTGCATCATATGTCCGAAATATTCTAACTTTCATTTTTAATGGTTTTGATGATTTCCTTTGCCTTTCCCAAGTGGCTTATCGCCTCCTCATTTCTGATTTTGTCAACCCAACTTATACATAACAGCAGTCTATAAATCCACATTTCAAATGCTTCTAGTCTCTTCAAGTGGCTTTCTGTCAGAAACCAACTCTCTCCGTAGAGGATAGAAAAGATGTAACATCTGACAAGCCTGATTTTCAACCTTAGGCTTATGTCATAATTGCAGAAACCTTTTTCATTTTGAAGAATGCTGTTCAAGCTTTCTCTATCTTTATCTTTATTCCAGTGGTCATGTCCCAGCTTTCACGTAAATTAGAACCGAGGTACATGATTCATGTCATTAAAATACTCTTATCCATCATCTTGTCTTCAAGTTGTCATTCCTTTCCCATCTAGAATTACTCTTCTACCTTTCCATCATCTTTCTTGGTTCTCTTCTATTTTTCCATTTATCTTTATTGTTTCTTTAGCCAATAAACAAACCTACCTATTACCTTCACCTTTAACTGAGGAGAAGGCCAATTAGGCTGTGTCTAGACCAGGCCTAAAATTTGATTTCCCTGTTCCTAGTCCTCTATCTTAATCATTAAACCAAACTGGGTTTCATAAGAATCTTACAAAGTTTTCATGCAGTTTTCCATTTGCTACGAACTTTCCTTGCAACTTTTTTCCATTTGTCCTATTTATTGACATTATTGGTTGACATATCTTTCTTTGCCCTTTCTTCCTTGTTAATAGAATTCTCTATTTAGTCTATGTCCATTTGCCTGAGGCTTCAACATCTTCATTTTTTCCCCTAGCTATTGTAAATTGAAGCTTTTCCTCTTGGTCAGGGGGGAAAATTGCCTCTGTTTTCACAATATCTTTAAACATTTTATGAAATAGAAGAATAATTGACATAATCACTGATAAAGAAATTTTTTATGATTCTTGGAAGTAAAGAAAAAATAAACTGGACTTTTGAACTCACTGCCAAGATCTAAAGGTTCAAATACATACCTGTGGTGTAAGAAATTTCTCAATGCGTTTAACTATAAACATTTTCTCCAATATGGAGTTAACAGATGGTCGATCTCTTGGATTTCTTTTAAATAACTGTGAAATTAGACTCCGGAGTTCATGGGAATAACGTGTAGAAACAGGAGGAAATGATCCAGAGATTATTTTGAGAACTAAATTTTTCATATTACCAGCTTCAAACTAGAGAGAAAAGTAGAATTTATTGGATAATAGCAATGCTGTTAAGTATACTTAGTGATATCCTTAAGTTACTTTAAAATATTTTTCAAGATATTAACTTTTTTCATTCTATAGGAAACTTTCACAGATTGTTTTTCAATATTTGCAAATTATGTATATAAACTGGGAAGTTTTACAAGAACTAAAAACAACTGATCATTTTGTTCTGTAATTTTCATTGTATTCTGTAATTTTTCACAGATATGGAGTTGATTTACCTTTCATAGTGATTAAGAAATATAAAGAATGCACTTTGCAAACATAAACAGGCTCCATGCAATTATTTCAAGGTTATATTTATACAAAGAATTGGCACACTAAAACTAGGATTTATCTCAGTAAACATACTTAAGAAATACAAATTGCTATAAGGAAGAAGGAACTTGGCATATTAATGTTAATTTATGCTGAAAAGTTGATGAATAAAGAATGAATGACTATAAATGGATAACTTAAATCTTAACATTACTAGCTATAATCTCACATTTTGTGACCTTTTCTTTGTAGCATCTAAATATGGGATCTGAACCCTCAAAATAGTACAAGCTGTGTTTGGACATTCAAGTCATCCAACATATGTATAAAGTACAACAGCTTTTTATGCAAGAATGTAAGATTATAAAAACATATTATTTATATTGTTAAAGAAAAATAGTATTTGTCATGACAACAATACTATGAGAATAGTATTTGTCATGATAAAATAACTAAGGCAATTATTTATGTCTTCTTCAACACCAATTATCAAAAATATTATCAGGAAGGGATACAAATGGTCAGAAGAGTGATTAAGAATATTAAACTTTAACTTACTGCATGTTTCAATGTACACATTTCATAAAGAACACACCCAAGGGCCCACATGTCACTAAGAAACAAAGACAAATAGTACATTTACAATGGCAGCTAAAAATTCAATTTTGTCTTTGGTCCCTTCCATAAAAAAGGAATATATTATACTTGTCAGTTGTAGGAATATTATTTGATTGTTGTATGAGTTTGAGAACATGGAAAAATGCCACAGTTGAAATATATTCTGTTTTGGTTCACTTAGGTAAACAGGAAGAAATTATTAGATTCCTTATACTATATTAAGACAGAACACGGATTTATCAGTGAATCCAACCTGTGGTGTGTAAACCATGCTTATGATATAGCATTTTATGTGATCCAAGCCACTGTGACTTACTGACTGATTTTCAAAGGTTAAATAAAGAAATTGTGGCTCACTGTATAGTGGATTCAGATTGCAATCTAAGTATTATTTGCCTGCTTACTGCTTCTGTTCCACTTGCTCCTAGGCCATTTATTCCAGCCTCTAGAAAGAAATAAAATTCTATAATATATTACTGAAACAGCAGCAATCCCTACTAGTGCCATAGTAAACTACACAGAATGAGATGGCTACTTATGAAGACATATTTTGATTGACAAATATATATAATGGTATTTTAAAATGTTTACTATATACTTAGGTTTTCTAACTAATTGTAGAACATATACTGCTTTATAGAGTCAGAACTACATATTACAGCTTTTTAGTAGTCAAAAATTATATTTTTATTCCTTTATCTAAAAACTATTATATTAAGACTAAATAAAAGCACACTAATTTCTCTACAAAACTAAAATAGAGCAAAGTGAGAACAAGCAAGATGAAAAAAGTGATAGCACAATAAAAGGTCACGGTATCTATCTAGATTACAATGGAAAGTAGTTAAATGCTACCTTTTATTATTGTAAGGTTTATTCTCACAGATTTCTGGTGACAAGTAATATGGTGTTCCTATACAAGTTCGAGCAAGTTCCACTGTACTAAAATAAAAAATAAAATGGTATTAGTTAAATAACCACATTAATAATATTATTAGAAATGAGGCAATGGGGATTGTTCAACATTACCTATTCAGAACTCTAGCTATTCCAAAATCTCCCAACTGTATTGTTCCATCTTTGGTTAAAAATATATTCTGAAATAGAAGAAGAAAAAACATATTCTTTTAAAAAATATGAACAATAATTTGATTACAATTATAGTTAGAAATTACTCTTGGCTGAATGTGCATTATATTATTCAGAGATAACATACAGTTTATAATGTTTAGTTTTGGTTTGTATTCTGTTAATCCAATCACTGTGGTTTAAAGAGCCATTGTTTATAATATATGTTGTAGAAAACGAAGCAATTTTGCTGTATTCAAACATGGCTACATAATGTGAAGTGCAAATCCAACAATTCAGTCCCAAACTTCTGTAAGTGAAGCATGCTTGCATTTTTCCTATGCTATTTTCCAACCTTTTATTTTGAAGCAAATTAATGCACAAAATCAAGTAATCTTTCTTTAGAAACTTATCTCATCTTATGACTTAAAATACATGTCAGCCACTAAGCAAAAAAAATGTTTGATTAAAGTGCAAGAGTCATCAAACTGCTTAACTATGATCATGTAACAGTTAATATACAAATAGCATATTTTCAAAAAAAAAAAGTTGTAGTCCTTCTGAGAGATGCAGTTAGAGATGAGAGATGTAGTTATATACTGCTTCACAGTGCTTTACAGCTCTCTCTAAGCGGTTTAGAGTCCTCATTTTACCAATCTCGGAAGGATGGAAGGCTGAGTTAACCTTGAGCCTGTGAAGAAATCTAAGATAAGATGAAATAAATACTAAATGTTTTAAATTATAAAATTATTAAATTCATGATAGAACTAGGCTGCAATCCACTATGTCCAGCTGCGTGACATTGGACCAGTCATTTCTCTCAGCCCAATTCACCTCACAAATTTGCTGTTGGGGAAAAATAGAAGGAGAAAGGAGGAGTTATTTGTAAAAATAATAACGGTGGGAGATGGGATATAAATAAATAATAACACAGTTGCAACAAGACACCCCAGCTGTCTCTGCATAGACCTTCATGCATAGCTGCTTTACTAACAGTGGAATTATGTGCATGTACACAAACAGGAACAGATTTGAAACCAACTGATAAGCTCTGCAAAGGATCCGTTTTAACAAATTGTTTTATTTATGTTAAAATATTTAGAAAAGCTCCTCTTTTGAATACTTAGGACAACCATAGTTTGTATACTGTTAACCTAACTAAACATCAGCTACATCATTTAATGCTCATTTAACTTTCATTTAGAGGACAACTTGTTCCTGAGAAGGTATTCTAGCCTAGAATTTTGGTTTCATATTATGAGCTAAAATTAGCTTAAGGCTCCTGCACTTCTGTTAATGGAAGAGGACGAAACTAAAAGTATAAACTTGGAAAACTTGCTTAAAACCTCCAGTTTGTTTGTAACCTTATTTAAATAAATTTGCAAATAGGCATAACAGGAAACAATAATTTATTTAAAATCTAGAACTTTAACATTTCATAGCTACACATATGAAAAAAGTGGGAAGAAACAATGGTAGAATAATTTTAAATACACTGGAGTACTATGAAGTAGACAGTGAAAGTGTGATAATGTAAATTGGCAATTTATGTTGCAACAATTAAAATGTATGAACATTGGCAAAAAATTTATAAATATGATAAGGGCAATTTACACACACCAGAGAACTAAAGTGATGATGAATAGAGATGCGACAGAATATTTCTGTACAAAAAAAAGGTACGAGACACGGCTGTCCATTATCCCCATTATTATTCATATTAACACTAGAAGTTTTAACCAGAAATATTAGACAAGATCCAGAAATAAAAGGAATGGTTATGCATAGTTGCAAAAGATGATTAAATAACATAGAGATCTAAAACCAGAAATATTTTTGTTGGATATAATGATGGAGGGTTATGATAAAGGGACTATATATTTAGTTTTGCATGTATTGACTACAGCAAATATTGTATTTGCATAATATTGGAAAAATGAGAACACTCCGTTAGATGAGGATGTAATTCAGAAAATATTAAGACTGTGCAGAGATGGATAGATTGAAAATAAAGGAAAATAAAGGAGAAAGAAGACACAGAATATTACCTAACATGGAATTGATTTTATGAGAGGTTAGGGATAAGAGGTAAAAATTAGATGAAAATTTTTGTTATGTATGAATCAAATATAAAGATGGTTTATAATTA